>NC_051164.1:79475903-79553120 GCF_013339745.2 Dermacentor silvarum
TAGCAGATGCAACATGGACAATAACGCTTTCCAATACAAGAAAACAACAAAAGACTATAACGAGACAAATAAATGCACGCGCGAAAAAATAGAAAATTGCTGTACAGAAACCTAAAAGAACTGGCAATGATTGGGAAGCGTGGAACGTTTTAGCACAAAAGCGTAAAATTGCCGAGTTTACTTAAAGGAAGGTGAATAGAAGAAAGACATCAACACAATAAGCAAGTGTTCACAAATAACCGAAGTCAGCGCGGTGAAAAACGCGAACTTATTGTGCTTTGATTCAACAAGTCCCGTTTATTGCAGTCCGTTAGCTAATGTGATAGATAGATCGACGACACCTGGGCCTCTATTTTGTAGCGATACCTTTAAAGTAATAATGACTTTTCGCGCTTATCGTGCTTTGTCATTGGTCAGAGCGACGGTCCGCTCACGATATCAACGTTGATAACGCGAGCGGACCGTCGCTCTGACCACTGACAAAGCGCGATAAGCGCGAAAAGGCATTATGACATTAAAGGCATCGCTACAAAATACCGGCCCTGCTAGGCATCAGAGGCTTGACAGAACGCGCGGTATTCTTGTCACATTGGCTCATTAACTAACTGTCACACCTGTGCGTTTGTACCTCACCTTTCACCCCGACCTTCGAGTGAGGAGAAGTGACATAACGCTTCAAATGATGATTGATGACCCATCACAAAGATTTTTTTTAAGCGCATAAACGTCAACTACAACAGGATTCACGTTTCAGTCAAGGACACCCCTCGGCGATGCAGAATGGGCGCTGCGTTGCCCAGAAAACTTAGATCGTACTGTTAAGGAGACGAATTAAGAAATATGGTAAAGGACACCGTAAATTGAAAAAAAAATATGGAAGACAGACGCATCAGCATCAATACGCAGAGATACATTAGAGATACAGAAGTACACAGTAAAGTGATATGATCCTCGTTACGAACGTTACAGAAATATACAGGCTGCCGTTAGCGGCGACCTTCAAGTGACCTTGAGACAAAAGCCTGAGTCGTTATCCGGGCACTCGAACGAGAACATCCGGGCATTGTTGCTGACAAGGAAATTTATTTACCCGTAGGCACGCGTACAACAGTTGTATGAACGTAGAGTACAATATAACGTAGCACACATGCAATACATAGTACTTGATATAAACAAAACAGATGAGCAAACAAAATAGTAAATTGCGTCTGCTTGACATTGACTTTGCCACACATCAAAAACATTATGACAGTGTACATGCAACATCATAAATGCCAGCCTCGGATTCATGAATGTTGCGAGAACAAAACGAGATCATCGGGGCAACCAGTCAAAGTTAAGAATGTGCGGTCTCTGGCCCCGACCTTTTGTACAGGACCACATTACATACGCTAGTTACTGCCCAAAAAAGTTACAACAAATAATGCTTCCGAGTTCTTCCTAAAGCTTGTTGACAATATCATTGAAGCTGTAACTTCTAGTACGCTGAAGTTTTATTTGTCATTTCCAATAGCGACGTTCAAATGAAAGATACAGGGCACCATACACTTGATCGTCATCTTTTGGCGCTGAGACTGGGTTGCTTGTGCTCTTTACAACGCCAGAGGTCCGTGAGTTCAGTAGCGGGTTTCGCAGAGGCTCGAGCGAGGGCGCTACGCTGCGTGACCAAGCCGGCAGCATCCGGCGCGCCGCGGATGGCCGTTTGGCCGAGACGAGACTTGCAATTAGGTTTTGTCTGTGAAACTATTGCGTCCATATGGACCAGTGTATAGTATGGCGCGGTTCGGTGTGATGTGCCGTTGTGAACATGCACTACACCTATTTTAAGATTGTGGCTAGTATCATCTCCAATCAATCTGATTTGCCGCTAGCGATTTCATGCTTACATCTCTCGATTACAGGAGAGCCAGCATTTTATTACGATAGCAATTATACGGGCACTTCGACCGGATTTCTGCCGTTGGCGTCGCCGTCGCCGTGAGATTCCGTATAGATTCCAAGGGCGATAAAATCGTCGCCGCGCGAGAATGCGCGAGCGAAAGCGCGCGGGAGACACGCGCTATCAGGGAGAGCGAACGCACGGGGAATCGCATAGACTCGCTAAGTTCTCAATAGAATTTCTCTCATTCAGTAAGAATGCTTCGAGATTAATCAGCCTACTAGTAATTCGTTTTCTCAATCTAAGTAAATCATTATTTGGACAATCTCACCATACTTTCATCCCGAACGCGTGTTCCGTGCATTGGGGACACTTCAAAGAACCCCGGATGGTCAAAATTAATCCGGAGTACCCTACTACAGTGTGCCTCACAATCAGAAGTTCTGCCACGTGAAAGCCCAGACTATATATATTCTTTTTTTCCCTTTTTTTTTTTTGCACTTACAAGTTTCTTCAGCTGACCAGAAGTAGTTGTGATTGGTATTACATGCACCATATAATAAATTGGTCTTGTTTTTCTTTTTTTCTTTTTCGCAGACGGAATATATTGGGCATTCAATTCGATATTCTGTGATAGTTGTCTCAAACATTTATATCGATTACATTAGAAAAATATTTCTATTTCAACACCCATGCATGTTTTTCTCTCTTTTTTTCCAGAGTAACGTTCATCGGCGCTGGCCTCCTTGCGTTCTTCTACGCTCTCGGTGGCCTGACAGCACTGGCCATTGTCTTTTGGTTCCAGGACTGCGATCCAGTTCTTTCCGGATCCATTTCTCGTTACGATCAGGTACCTTATTGATATAGAGCTTCCAATATTTCCGACGGAGCGAGCCTTGACGCAGAAACATACAAGGATGCATTACGCCTGACGCATTGCCACGTCTGCTTCGTCCCATTTCCGGACGCGAACATCGTCTGACGGGTAATTGACAGCAAGGCGTCACGCGTTTGTTCGCAGCAGCTGGTATTTATTTAAAGTTCTGCGGCATTTTCAACTCACAATTCCTGCTAGTCCGTGAAGTACTGCAGGTCAATTGAATTACCAAGAAAAACTCATAGAGCGAACTCTGGCGCTTTTACCTTTCTGCGGCCACGGTAATGACGGCTACAACGTGGATTTGTCTAATTTTGGTACTTGAGGCTTCGAACGTTCTTGCGATGTCATTTATTGCGCCTGATCTTCCGGTATTCCCAAGCACTCGTAGATTTCTAAGCACAGCCAGACAATTAGTGTCTGCCCCACACGCTTGATCTTTGCGAATTACTGCACTTATAACGCATTATTCTGTCAGAAAATGAGAAAATTGACAATATTCAAGGTCACAAGGACGTTTGAAGCCAGGATTACAAAGCTTGAGCCGAATCCATGCACTTCTCATCGCACCGTAATTAAATGAACCGCCATATTATAGCAGCTCCCGTAGTTGCTAGTGCTAGAATTCTCTCTAGTAATTTTCGTAGGAGACACTATAAGCTGTATAACACGGCCTCCAAGATCGGGACGCGCCAGAGGCCGTGCTGTAGGCATCTTTACGTACAGCAAGAACGAAACAAACTACAGCCTAAGAAAGGACGACGCGACACGAGTACTATATGATGAGTGAAAGTTTATTGCTAATAAATCACATATAAATGACAGAACTCACGCATGCGCGAACCAACAAAACAAAAACGGCAAAACTACACAACATCAAAAAAGCTGGCTCTCCCGTCATCGAGAGTAGATGTAAGCATGAAATGGCTACTGGCAAAGCAGATTAGTGCCGCCACGTCGGCCTGAAAGCTTACTGAGCCAAAATGAACCTGTTTTGAACTGAACATTGTAAGGCTTGTCGCGCCCCAACAACCATCTGCGGCGCGCCAAAACGCTGCCGGCCTGGTCACGCAGCGTGGCGCCATCTCTCGAAGGAGGCGGCGCAAAACCCCGCGCCGCGGAACTCGCGGACCGCTGGCGTTGAAAAGAGCACCTCCTTTGAGAGATGGCGCCACGCTGCGTAACCAGGCCGACAGCGTTTTGGCGCCTGTCTCCGCCCCAAAAGATCAAGTGTATGGTGCACTGTATCGGCCTCTTGAACGTCGCTATTGGAAATGATAATATAAACTTCAGCGTGTAGAAGTCACAGCTTGAATGATATTGTGAACAAACATGAAAAAGCAATCTGAAGCAATATCTTTTTTTTACATGTTTGGGCAGTAACTAGCGTATGTAATGCGGTCCTTTATACGTGGTTGGGGGCCAGAGACCGCATGTTCTTAGGTTTTGACTGGTTGCCCAGATGATCTCGTTTTGTTCTCGCAACGATGCCTAGCTGGATGTTCTCGTATCATTCTCGTCTTGAGTGCCCGGATAACGATTCTGGATTTTGGCTCAAGGTCACTTGAAGGTCGCCGACAACGGGAGCTAAAAGCATTTGATGCTTAAAAATGTAGGTAACTATGCAATTGCGCTGGAAGTGCAGATGCAGTTGTATTGACTCGCTAGTACGGTTCTTCATGCTGTAGGCACTGCCAGCAACGACCTCCATCGCGCAAGCGTGTGCCATCGGCTGTTTTCTCAACTAGGGGACTGCATGCGAGCACCTAGGCTCTATAACTGCCAGGTTGTCACACAAGTCAGCCACAGTCACGCTCACTCAGCCGGCGTGACGATTTATATCTATAGTGCTTTGCTGTTTCGTATCTTGTTTTCATCGGCTTTTCTGTGCCTATACACTCGCACCTAGACTGAGCAAAGTGAAATTGAATTTGGCGTTTATGAGCATCCGTTTCCGTATTCCTTGTCTTTCGCACTACAGAAACATGTCAAAACAGAGTTTCCCTCGTTAAACTGTAGCTCATCCATCACTTTCTCTGCGGTTTTTTTTTTTTTGTTTTGTTTTTTGTTAAGCGCCTACCGGTTTGTACATAGACGGGCTTGAACGTTTCTGCTATTTTCCTTACGGCAGTTAATGTCAAATTTTAGCGTGTCAGTAATCGTGTTAGGTAGGTTTAGCTGTCTGTTTAGCCTATTACCTTTTAAGGAATACCGGAACATATGGTAAGTAGACGTCAGCAGTAGTGGTCATAGCAACCGGTGAAAGGCTAGCGACAAAACTAACGTTTTTTTTTTTTTTTTTTTTTTTCGTACTGTGAACGTACTGTGAACATAGGAAGCATAAAAACACTTACAAAAAAAAGATGTGATTTTAATTATTTGGCGAGCGATTCGTTATATTTAAGATAGTGGGGATTTGGGCTTGTTGGTTTCGTGATCTGATGGTTCATGATTTAAGGTTCAGCGTTCTCGGTTCTTGCTTTTCCAGAATTCGGCGTAATTCTTTTTCGATTGCTACTTATACCCGAAAATTCTTTGTTTTTTCATGCTTTGTTTTTTCGGCCAATTTATTTTTCTAGATGAATTTCCACCAGGTTTTGTGAGTGGATAATTTTTCAGTCGGAACTCAGCGATTTCTTTTTTCAATGAATATTAGGTTATCTAATTTTGTTCACACTGAACTATTAGGTTAGGAGATCCTGCTTTTCAACAATGTAGTCGCAGCCAATACAGAACAACTAAATTTTCCAGAAGCAGTCTGGCACAGGAACAACGCCACACGGGATTACGTCTGTCCAGTAATCACGGGAGTTTTCCGGGTGAGAGAATTCGAACATAAATGTCGTATTCATGCTTTAGTTGTAACATTACGCAGATAAAAACACACCAACAAAAAAATGTGGGCAGCTTGCACTAGTGGTGTAAGGCTGGAGTAAACAGCGGAGCTGGTGATCGACCTAGCTTCTTCCAGGTTTTACTAGGCTTGACTAAGTTTTGCTAGAAAATGCTAAGTTCTGCTAGGCACGGTATTCCGAATCGGCTCGCCGCCGACGCGCAGATTCTCGCTTGGCCGCGCGACGCGCTTCAAGACGAGCGGCTTCTTCGGGTGTCCGGATCATCTTTGGTCGTCCCATGTCAAGGCTACATTATACTCGCCACAGAGTTAATGAGTTCTGCCGCCGTCGCGGTGGCTCCGAGCTTTATCTCCCTGGTGACGTCACGGCCAAGCTGCGCCTCCACACTTGCCAGGGCGTGACTGGTCGAAACCAGCCGAGCCGCCGCCAGAGGCGCCTGCTGCAGTCACGGACAACGCGCGCGTTCGCCGCGAACGCGGGGAAACGCGGAAGGCGTCGGCAGCAGCTTTGCGCGTTGCCTCGTTGGTGATGCTACAATTTCTCGCTCTCATTTTCTCTTTCTCTCTCCCGCGCATAGCGCGCGCCGCGCGCATGCTCTCCTTCCCTCTCCTTGACGTCCCATAGCAAGGCAACATGTGCACGGCACGGAGAGAAGGCGAAGCACACGCCACTCCGCGAGATGGTTGCCAGGCAACGCGCGGTGACGTCATCGCCCGGCGTAGTTTTGTTCGCACTACGCGGCGCAATCAAAAGCTTAATCAGCTCCGCTGTTAAAAACTGTCAGCCCTTCCACTCTGGTGGAGATGAATACCAGCGAAGCTGTACTATGGTGGGAATTGAGTACGGTTGGGTACTTGTCTTCGTTCACGGTCGCGAACCGGGGCACAGCGCCTTTGAGCAGCGATTCCCAGTACGTCCCACACACCAGCTCTTTGTAGACATCAGTCGAAGAAGCGAGACACTGCTGCAACGCTCCCGCAGCCGTTCCTTGCTGGTTCTCGTTCATCACGCCGCCGATCGTAGACACGTCGCGGGCCTACCAGAGTCGGTCGCACACCGCATATGCGGCGCCGAACGGTTTCTCGGTGAACTCCCTTCGGAACCTCGCCGACGCACCCGGGAACTGTTCCAACGGTGTGGAATCCTGCGCTTGGCTTCATTGGGCCGATCGTCGTCCGTGGCGTTGGCCCGCCGGCGCCGATCACATTGCCGGCTCTGCAATCGTTCGCGGTGTATTTGGCCAACGACCTCTTGTTCGACTAGGGTTTCCAAACCACTTGACGTATACGTTCTGCTGAGTACGCTCTTTCGCGACGTTTGCGTGCTCATTCGCGCTTCTGGGCACGCATTCCGAACGAACGACACGCGGCCAGGCTATCGTGAGTCGAAAGGACAACTTATAAGAGCGCTAGCGCGATCTCCACGTCACGAAACGGCTTCTCGCCGTTGTCAACACTGTTAGGGGAGAGACGGTGCGGAACACAATGGGCGACTGTTTCCGTCGGACGCGAGTGGGGGTGCCGGCGACGCGGAACAATGGGGTGCACTACGTCTCTCGCGGACGGCACGGGGAGAGGGCGACGGTGAAGCGCAACACAATGGGTCATCCATCATGGGCTGTGACTCTCTTGGAGAACAATGGTAAACCAACCCCATTGCTACGTACTCGAGAAAGAGGCTTCGGTGCCGGCTCCGAGTAGCACAATGGGGTATTACAGCAAAGGTGTTAAGGGCTGATGATGATAGTTTTTTCTACACGCGGACACGATCCTGACGGACCTAGCCCTTAACAGCTTCGCTGTAAAAATACGGAAAATATAAAACGCAGAACCAACGCAATATTTGAATCCAAATGATGCGAAGCTTGTTTGAGTTAGCGAGGTAGCTGCTGTAGTGAATGACACAAGCGCAATCTCGTCGCCTATAGCTGTTAGCTATTTGCGTATCGAAGCCGAAGGCAATGTATGATTATTATTGAGGCATACGTGTGCCTTGGATAGCTCTCTGTTAGTTCCAATTTTTGAGAATTCTTCACGCCTCCCGGTCGAGCCAAGCGGAGTACGCCCTCCTTCGTGATGGGGGACCGCCACCCCAGAGGCATCTTGAACCCTGGCAGCTCGCCAGTAGATGGACCGAAGATTGGTGACCACCGTCGACGTCGCATTCGATCCTCTCGAGTCCTCCTACAGCTCATCGGTGGAAGAGATGGAATCGGAGGCTGGTTTCACAACGTTCACCACCCGTCAGTTGAAGAGGAAGCTGCGAAGGACGTCAACTTCACGGGATTCATAACCAAAGACGGATAACGGCAAGCAGAGTTTCACGATCTCTTATGTGCCAACTACCACAACAGACAACTTGAACTCCCTTAACAGGCAGTCCTTAACTGAATATTTTGATCGAATGGCTCCTGCGCAGGTAAATGAGATTCGCATTAACGGCAGGAAGAATTTACTGCCTGTGGAGGTGACAAACAAGACTATCCTCGAGAAGTCCGTCACACAGATAGGAAATATCTCAGTGCGCTCATTCTTTACCCACGGGAAAGGAGCAACGACTGGCGTCATATACGACGTAGATGCTGACATCGGTGACGCTTACCTACCGAAGCATTTGCCGTCAACAGTCCAAATCGTGACCATGCCCCGCTTCGGGCAGTCATGATGTATTACGCTAGTGTAGTCACTATGTATTCAGCTAGATGTATTACGCTAGTAACTACCAGCTTACGTTAAAGATTCGACATGTCCGACACCCTGTGCGTCCTTGCGTGCCACGGTTTTTGCAATGTCAGAAGTGCAGCAAGGATGGATGCATCGTCAGTTTTTTTATGGCCTTACTGCGAAAAATAGGATCGCACATGAAAGACGCGTGTACATCCATATCACTCCTGTACAGTGACGTAGTCCGTGTCCCCCTCCCCTTCATTTCAGATCGTGCCGTACTACATAAACACAAGCGCCAGTGCCATCGATGGCGTGCGGGGCTTGTTCCTGGCTGGAGTCGTGAGCGCGTCGATAAGGTAATTACACGCGTCGCACTTTAAGCTCATCTATAAATTTGCTCCATCCGTCAGAGTGTAACACCAAGCGAGTGTTCAAAGTGCCTCTGCCAAATTACTTCTGGCCTCTCTGTTTTATGATACTGTATGCAGTAGACTTTTGTAAGCGTATGTTTTCTAATCACATATAAGAAAGATAATTCATGACCACTTCTCGTTTCCTCTTCGGGGTACCACAGAAATTTTGTGGCATTCTTATGCACAGTGGCAAGCAAGATGAAAGCTAAAGAGGACAATCAAAATTAACTGTCTTCCTTTTACTCTTAGTTTCAGCAAGTGAGCAAGTCAGCTGGTTAGTCATTAGTTTGTTTAGTTTGTTATCACATTTCGGCGTCCGAAAGCCTCGCTGCACAGGGTCAGTACATAAACAAAATGTGCAAAATAAAACAGTAGGGTATCATTAACACGTGACATGGTGAACAGTATAGTGTTGACGATAGAAGCGCTACAAATGGCCGCGATAGAAACGAAAACTGTCGTTTCTGTTCAATACAGGTGCATTATTATGAAGGAATAATGATACGCCTTCGTTCTAATACACATCACATCAGCTATGCAACAGTGCTAGAACAAGACATGAATTGAAAATATTGGGTGCAAACATTTTTTTCTTCTTCTTGTCGACGTAGCTTCAACATATGAGGACGTGTACTGTTGAAACCTGACGAAAGAGCAAGCAAGCGAAGCACTTTTTTCTTTCGCGAAAGTAAGGGAAGAGACCATTGCGAAGTCGTTTTCCATTTGAGCATTGTTTTCTCGACTCATATTCAAAACAATTAGATCAATCCGCGATAGCCACATCGTGCATTAGAACATCTACCTTCAGCTTATCTTTGTTTTTATGATATTTGAATTTGAACGGTAACCACAGAGAACATTAGCTATTACTAGACCAGATATTCTTCTTATATTGGTGGAGCCAAAATGGATGAAGTTCATGGCAGAATCGCGGTGCGAGTCGGTGTGCCAAAGGAATCGCACAGACTCCAGCAATTGGCCTAAGTACCTTACAGACGAAAGGTTGCTTCTGCTTCAGCACAATATAAAACACAGAAAGAAACTGTAAAAAGTCGAAACACGCTCTACTAAAGCATCCCAAGACGGTTTATGTATTTCAACAGCCTAGCATAATTAAGCAACAAAATTTTCCCAGGTGTCCTTAGCTCTGCCTTAAAAGACGCGAAGGCGAAAGCAT
The DNA here is from genome assembly GCF_013339745.2 of Dermacentor silvarum. NCBI lineage: Eukaryota > Metazoa > Arthropoda > Arachnida > Ixodida > Ixodidae > Dermacentor > Dermacentor silvarum. Next base: position 79,485,771 of record NC_051164.1, read on the forward strand.
TCAAAATCTTACCGTAATTCACCTTAATTCACACCAATGCTATTTAATCCACCCTAATTCACCTTAATCAACCCTAATCTCTCTTAATCCTCCTTCATCCACCTCAATCCACCCTAATCTTCCTTACCCGACCTTAATCCGCCTTAATCAAGCTCAATCCACCGTAATCAACCCTAATCCACCGTACTGTAACCTAATCCTTCTCAATCCACCTCAATCAACCCTAATTCACCTTACATACTAATCCACCTTAATGATCCTTAATCCACCTTAATCCTCCTTCATCCACCTTAATCCTCCTTCATCCACCTTAATCCTCCTTCATCCACCCTAATCCTTCTTATTCTACTTTAATCTACACTAATACACCTTAATACACCCTAATCCACCTTAATCCACCAGCGGAAAAGAATGAAAGAAGCACTCTTGCTCCCCCAATTTCAACAAGTCCCACCGTGAATTGTGCCGTTGCGTGCATCTATTTTAGCGATGTGTCAATATTCGAAATTTCCAATAAGCATAGAATAGTTTATGCAGCTCGATCCGTGTTGTATTGGAGAATTCATCATTCGAAATTGTCGAACACCCGAATCTGTACGGATACAATGAATGATAGCAACCATTGTTGCAGTCTGTAGGGAGAAGGAACGATGGAAGCGAAGTCAGCTTTACATGATACTACAGCAGATTCGCGGTTGTTGTGTAAACGCACCAGTTCGAGAGCGAACGCTTGTATGAAATATCACCTCTACACAGTAGTTTCCAGTCGCCAAATCAACCTGCCTGGCCTTCGTTGGCCTGCTTATTTGTTGTCTATATTTAAGCAAAGCAATTTATTATTTGGCCCACTTCATCAAGGTTGAATCATTAAAATTATGTGCGCTGATGTTATATTATACTTTGCTGCTTAGATAAACACCGGCTCTACAACGCTGCATGCTGTTTTCTTTTGTTTTATTACTGTCATTTTCACTGGTGCACCGTCACTGATTACCTTTCAGTTAATTTTCATTTAAGAGCTTCTCAATCTGACATTTAGTCGTTAACGACATTAGATGTATCAAATTACGGAAAGAATCTCTATTTGTTTTTACTCAACTGATTCCAAATACAAACTTCATATATCACTTTATTTAGAAATTGGATATATTCATTATTCGATTCGGTATTCGATTCGATATTCGAAGGTCCTCTTTCTAGAATATTCGTACTCGCTTAGATTGAAAACTTTCATTATTCGAACACCTATAGTATACCTACATAGCATTAAGGTTGCATAAAGTTGTATAAAAGTTGCAGAGCGTCGTACTTAGTAATTGCATACAGCATCCACTGGCTCTGCCATATACCAGTCGTACAGCGGTAGGATGAAAACGTTAGTAGCTTTTTATATTTTTTTTACTGGCCACTAATTTTTATTACCCGTGTTTCTCTCCGCGTTGCAGCACTATATCGTCCATTGTCAACTCCCACGCAGCCGTTCTATATGTGGACATTGTGGACATATATGTGGACATCGAAGCCTTTTGCAGTATTGAGAGGATAAAAACTTGCATTTTACGAAATCACGATACGAATTTCGCGAGGCGTTACGATGACGACACAAAACCACCAAGGCAGCACACCACCACAAGCTGGGCACTACACATGGCCCGCGCGATACCAGACCAAAGTTTCAATCAATGTGCTACACCCTATACAACATTGCTTGTTAGACAAAGAGAGAGGACAAACACAATAACACGTGAACGAATGGTTGCACACATACGTAGGCACGTTCAGTGCACATAAACACATAGATATAGTCTACAATCCAAGATCCACCAGAGACATTCTATAAGTGTTAATGCAGTGATGGCATCACATTATGTATATACAGAAAATTGGCATGCATACTATGGAACGCATAAACACAAATCACGAGTGTGAAAATACTGCGTAGTACATACATGTAATGAATTTACTTTTCATATATGCCACCTACGGGAACCAGGCTAGCCAAGAAACAAACCGCACACGCCCATCAGTTGTAGCGGTATGAACACCTGCCGAAGAAACTCCTTTTCTCCAACGAAGTTGATCATCATCATCATCATCAGCCTATATTTTATGTCCACTGCAGGACGAAGGCCTCTCCCTGCGATCTCCAATTACCCCTGTCTTGCGCTAGCGTGTTCCAACTTGCGCCTACAAATTTCCTAACTTCACCCCATCTGGTTTTCTGCCGACCTCGACTGCGCTTCCCTTCTCTTGGTTTCCATTCTGTAACCCTAATGGTCCATTAGGGTACTAATGAACCATTAGGGTAAGAAAAGGTACTACGACATAAACTACCGTAGTTATCATTACAGCCGCTCCAGAGTTAAAAATAGAGCACGGCGATGACGTCCCGCAGTGTCTGCCTCGCAGCGGTTGCGTCACAGAGAAAAGGCCCCCGCAGAAATTAGAAGCCGCGCGAAGCGACTGTGCGAGCAGTAACCACATGTAATAAAACGGTTAGCTCCGAGGCCACGAAATCCAGCGAGCGCGTCTACCTAAAAAGCCCTACACAGTCTAAGATATGTGTTACAACATGTGTTACACATTGGTGCAACACATGCTGGCTGGATTCTTGAATATGTGACAATCGGGACACAACGGAAGGTGCGGTTGTACCCCACCGGTCTAGTCGATCACGTGGGAAACACCACCACCCACAGACCGCCGTACGAAATACCACAAACCAGCACAGCGCGGAATACGGGGACACAGAAAGAAAGACAAAAGGCGACGACATCCGACAATGAAGATTATTGGAAATCAGTGTCGAGTGTGTCTGTCTTTCTGTGCTCTTGCGCGTTGTGCTAGTTTCGCAATGATGTGCCAACTTGCCCAAACCACTATCCTTGTAGCCATATGAGATTGCGAATATAACCAGGCAAAAAAAAAAAAAATATCGTGTATACGCACCCCATGACGGTCGACCGCAACTTGCACGGCACGTGAGGGCAAGCCAGAGGGAGCAGTAAAGCTGCAGTTGTATCCCTGAAGCTATTAGTGAATGAACTTGTAAAGAGAATTTATTCCTGTCTAGGGACTATAGCGTAGAATAACAAATCGCAAACCTGCACACACAAACAAGAAGAAACAGCACGGTACAAACGTACATCAAAACAGCACGACCTCAAAATAAATTACGTAGATCCCACGCACTGTGGGATTCGGCGGACGCGAGGTTTCTCAAAGGCTTCCATATCGGGATCGCGTCGCTCCGCTCGCATCTCTGGGAGACGCGCTATGACTCACTCATCGAAAATTCCGAATCAAAGCAAGTCTCTTCACTGCGTCGGACCGTAATGAGTGAGTGAAACGGATCGTAAGCGACGTTCAGATAAAGCCGTCTAATGTGAACCATGAAGACACTCCGGACATAGAACACAGCTCCTACAGTTGACAGAACAATGAACCATGAGAAACAACTGATGAACCATTTCTTAGGACACAACCAAGAATACCTCAACGAAGGGATGTTCTCATTGTTTGCGTGCTTAATCAATTGCAGCCGCGCCAGACGACTACCTATAGCATACAGTACCTCCAATATCACTTGGGGTATCTGGGGGGAGGTTGTCAAAATATTCATTGAAAACTTGTTAAGAGTTGCGTAGCGCTGCAGCACTGATAAAGATGCTTAGTGAGACAGTATTTCTTTTAACCTAATATATGAATTCATAACATTTCTGGGCTCTATATTTCATATTGTTTATCGTAGCAAACGTTCTCCCAAAGGGACATCATTAGCAACTGCAATGTAATGTCGGGACCCTGTTAATATATCAGCCTAATATATAACCTAACCCAAAAAACTTTTTTAACGAAAGCGAACGTACACGTTCATTTTGCAGGCGATGCGATAATACAAGAATAGAACGAGAAGGGCATGCTCGACTCAACAATACTGGCCAGATGGCGCTATGTGCGCCTACGGCATAAAACCCCTTCATCTTTACTGCATCGTAATGGGGCATAATACGCGCGCCTACATGCCTAGCGTTCGGTTCCGTTAAAGTCCCTAGATGTTCTGCTTTAGGTTCCGCATCTCATTTACGGCGTCGAGTGAAATGCAAACAAGGACACGATAACAAACGCCACGCGTGTTCCGCGCGTCAACGACAAGATCTTCAGCCTTGAGCTTGAGGTACACAGGGTGAGCCATGTAACGTTAGGCAAGCTCTTCCACGAAAGAGACAAGCTTTAGAACACGGTGCAAGATACGAGTTTAATACTTACAGCGTTCGGTTGTCAGACCTCTGAAGACCAAACACCGTAAGTCTTATATTTGTATCTTGCACCGCGTTTCTTTAATATCTTTTTTTTTTTCATTACTTTTCACTGAACCGCTAGCTTGGCTAATGTAAGCTGGGACACACGGTATACACCAATTCAATACAACACACAAGCCACCGTGCTTTGTTTAGCACACTTCAAACAATAGAGAAGTTCGCGAGAAGATGGGGACGAAGTGATGAACAGATTGGAACATTAGACGTCGCAAGACAAGTCTCCTTATCCAAACGTGGCTCCGGCGACATTCCTCGTTCCACCAATCTTCATCCTGTCACTTTCAATATGCAGGCCTCAAAGAAGCAAGAACAATCCAAGCTTTTTTTTTTTCTTTTCTTTCGTTGTTTTTTTTTTTTTTTTTTTTTTTCAGATCCATCTAGGCTCGCAGTTCTGCATAATTGCAAGATAAAGCGATAGTGAATCCTTCAAAGAATCAAAGACCGCTCAGGGACGTATGCTTTAGCTCGGAGGCTTCCATATAAATACATGGGCTCGGAGCAATAATTTTTCTCGGCTACCACTACACCAAATTTAATAAGGTATTTAGAGAGAAATTTTAAAATCTGGCGACTGTACGAAGCGAAATTTTGATTCAGGCCGTCAATTCTTTAATTAACAAATTGTTGAAAATCGCAAAATTTCAAGAGCAAAACTATCACTTTTACAACTCTTGACTCAGGTACGAAAAATCTCGTCCCAAATCTGCGAACAGCATCCAATATTACATGTAAAGCAGACAAAATTAATTTATTATAACATGAAATATATCACTATTATGTGAGTAGGACTTTTGCAAGACACCCGTAATCATTTTAACAGATTCGCGCGAGCCGTGAAATTATATACGAAATTTGTCCTCTTTAGATGATCTAACAGATACAGTTTTCAGAACAGCGATTTCTGTTTTTGGAGCAGAGTTACGCAGTTCTAAACATTGTCCCATTTTTTTTTTTTTTTAGCGTGCCAATTTTCAACAATTCTTCTAAACAGAATTCCAGGCTTTAAATAAAAGTTCGCCTCAGCAAGTCACTACAATGCAACTTCCTCTCGCAAATGCAAAAAAAAAAAAAAAAAAAAAGTCATTCAAATTGGTCCAGTGTGCTTCGTGAAAGCGTTTCTGCGTTTTACATGTATTTGAATAGGCGGCATCGGTGTTGACCCCGTGCTAAAGCTTCATTAAAACACCGTTTTCGGCCATATTTACATATTACCTTTACACCTGCAACAAGTGGCACGGTGATGACCCTCCTCGACCTTGCGGTTCCTTACGCTGGATCTGCCGCCAGGGTGAGTATTAAAAATTGACAGTCACTTAAGTATCCTTACGTGATTTTAATGCGAAAGCATTAGGACTTGTCTAAGTTATCACCTTAAATTAAAACTCCACTTTAATCCACCTTGCTCTAATTTGTACCAACCTTAATCCGCCTTAATCCACTCTAATCCACCTTAATCCACTTCAATCCAATTTTGGGAGTGGGCCAGGTCAGTTGTTTGGGTGTGGGCCACGGCGTCCCTGTTCACCGTGGGATTTCGCAGTGCGAGCCGCAGCAGGTCCAACGCCGGGAACGTGACGTCATCACTCGGTCGCGTGGGTTTTGGTGCCATCGGGCGTTAACAAGGGACGCCGGATTTTCCGCCTTCATGTGGCATATAATGCTTTCGCATTCATAGCATGCTGTGCGTAGCACGCAATGCAGTACACCAGCAACACGCTTTTTTTTTTTTTTTTTGCTTGGGTTGCCACGCGGCATAACGTCATTCTCAAACTGAATGTAACCATGCAGGCCCGTTTCATAGAGATACTGCAATAGTGATTTATAAAATGTGTTATCCATAATCCATCGTGCATAGCCTTCAACTTCATCACTGTTCATTTTCCCACCTTTAAGTACACTTTCGCGAATTATCTTTGCCCAAGGGCTCGTCCAAAGTAGATGGCGAGCATCTGCTGCAGACGCAGGAGCGGAGTACTGCGTTTATCATTCGCTTTTTCTTGCAACTACTATACTATTATGCCATCCACTGTTATGCTGCCAACAATTGTACAATTCTGTTGTAGTTTCTAACCGAGGGTCCCGTTCTCAGTATTAATACTTTGGGACCCTCGTCTGTATATTAGATTTATGTACCTATGTTTTGCATGTGAATAAACTTCAACTTCGAACGCTGGATAATGTCTTCGTATACGGTTGACCCCTAGCACAAGTGATGGCTGGTGCAAGGGTCGCCCCGGCCCGAAGTTTCCGGACAGTACTAGTAGTGGTTTATTGAGGAAACTGACGCTTATTTCTGCTGCCCAATAGGGAGCAGGGTGCAACGTCAGAGAGAGAGACTTCCTCCATCCGAGAAAGATTGTGGGGGAAGCGAGCAGACACGCGCAGGGATGCGTGTCACGCCGGAGGATGGATTCTCGGGCAATGAAAACAGAGTTTGTCACTGGAAAATACGCGAGCGGCACTGGAAATACGTCTGCAGCACTGATTGATCCGATTGATTGATTGAGTGATTGATTGAGTGATGGATTAATTCATTCTTTCTTTCTCGTGCATTCATTATTTCATTCCGCTGAGAACCTGCCAACTTTTGTCACCTTCTATTCAACAACATTTAATTTCAGAAATGATACCCGCGAAAAGAGAGAGAGAGAGAAATTTATTTACAGAAAGGCAGAGAGGTCGGCCTGAGCTGTAACTTGCTCTGGCCTGCTACTCTACACTGGGGAGAAGGGACGGGGAGGAAAAGGGCTGATGGATGATAATGATAAGAGGAGGAGGTGTGTATGTACAATTTTACAACGTTGTGGCATCTCTAAAGCCGTGCGTCTAGCCCAGTCGCTTGTAGAAAGACTAAAGCGGCACTGGTTATCAGGGCTGCGCTGTTTGCATTGGGCCAAGGACCTAAAAGAAACTCGTCTGATAGGGGCCTCTTATGGACTTCTGCAATTGAAGAGACCAGTTTCTGTCGTTCTTGCGCGTACGCGGGACAAACGCAAAATATATGGTCAAGTGTTTCTGGTACCTGGCAGTATTCACAATTGGGGCTAATGCCACTGCAACCAATCATATGTCTGTAACGATTCGTGAATGCGACACCAAGGCGTACCCGGTGCACGATGCTTGATTGGCTTCTTTTGAGCTTGTGAGGAATGCGGTATGTCATTTCTGGGCCCCATTTATGCACTCGCTTGTGTTGATGATCTGGTTGGTTCCAGTGCTGCAACGTACAATTGCGTATTACGCAACGAAGTAGGGCATTTGTGTCTGTCCGTGAGAATGGAATGCGTACTTCAGTCGCATTATTTGAAGCAGCTTTCGCTTCAGCGTCTGCCTGCTCGTTCCCTATCACACCACAGTGCGAAGGTATCCATTGAAAGGTGATAATATGGCGATTTCTATTTGCAAGGTCGAGAAGCTCTGCGATTTCTATAGCAATTGAATAATACGGGCCCCGCCTGAGAACAAAGTCAATGGTTTGAAGAGCTGGTTTGGAATCACAGAATATCGTCCATGCGCGAGGAGGCTCCTTGGAGAGAAAGCGAAGTGCCTCCCGGATAGCAGCAAGTTCTGCGGCAGTTGATGTTGTCCTATGGTCTAGTTTAAACTGCCGTGCGACGATCATATGAGGAATGACGAAGGCTGCAGTGGAGGCATATGGTGTGACAGAGGCATCCGTAAACACGTGTATGGTATTACCGTACTTTGCATAAAGGTGACACAGAGTAAGCTGCTTAAGGCCAATGGATGCAATGGACGTCTTTTTTGTAATGCCCGGAATCTGCAGAGCAACAAACGGTTTAGGCAGAACCCATGGGGGTGTTATCGGAATACAGTCGGGAGAAAATCTTGACGGTACAATATTCTGATGACGCAATAGAATCCTTGAAAAGCTGCAACCTGGCTGTATGGCAGGGAGCGATGACAAAGGATGGTGTTTGTGTCGTGTCAACACGCGGAGGTGCAGTCGAAGAGGCTCGCAGATCAAGTATACAGCAATCGGGCAAGCACGAGCTTCCGCTATAGTTCCATTGGTTGACGTGCATCGTGGGAGGCCCAAACATGTGCGCAATGCTTGAGCTTGAATGCTCTCCAGTGTGCGCACACAACCAAGTCCCATGCTGGAGAGCGCTGGCATGCTGTACCGTATATATCCTATGAATAGCGCTTGGTACAGTTGAAGTAGCGATGACTCCGAAGGGCCCCATCTTGTTCCTGCAACGACGCGAAGGACGTGAACGAAACTCTTCAGCTTTGTCTTCATTGCAGCGACGTGTCTTGACCAAGATAATCCCCGGTCTATGACTACGCCAAGGAATTTGTGGTGTGTTACTGCAGGTATCGCTGTTCCATTAACAATTATGGGATACCTGGTCATTCGTTTTCGCGTGAATGCAATCACGGAACATTTTGCTGTTGAGAGCTGAAGGCCTTGACGCCGCAAATATTTAGCTGTGATTGTCACTGCACGTTGGAGTCTAGCACGCATTTGGGGACAGGTAGCTCCAGATGCCCATATGCATATGTCGTCCGCATATGCGCTAATCTTTACCGTGTTAGGAAGTTCAGATGCAAGGCCAATCAGTGTAATATTGAAGAGAGTTGGACTGAGAACTCCCCCTTGTGGAACACCTCGGTGGATATCGTGCTGGCCGGTGTCGCCATCACTTGTCGACATGTACACGGTGCGGCCACTAAGATAGCTAACTATCCATGCATATAGCCGGCCACCGACGGCTAAATCTTCCAGTGCATCAAGGATTGCATAATGGAGAACATTGTCGTATGCACCCTTAATATCCAGGAAAACAGCTCCAACTAACCGGCGGCGACTTCTTTCCTGTTCAACAGTGGAGACCAAGTCGATAACACCGTCGATCGAAGAACGGCCTCTTCTGAATCCATTCATAAAATCAGGAAAGCAATTATTGCTCTCTAGGAACCACTCCATCCTTGACAAAACCATTCTTTCCATTACTTTGCCGACGCAACTGGCTAAGGCGATCGGTCTATAGGAGGAAAGCTCGTTAGGGCACTTCCCCGGTTTAAGTAATGCTACAATGCGACTGCACTTCCAACTATCTGGAACATTTCCAGACTCCCATGTGGCATTATAAAAAGATAGAAGGATACGTCGTGCTTCTGTGCCAAGATGGTGGAGTGCAGCGTATGTGATTCCGTCAGGTCCTGGTGCCGATGAGCGTCGGGAAGCAGAAATTGCAGCGTCAAGCTCTTGCATCGTAAAAGGTACTTCGAGTCGCTCATCAGGTGATGGGGGCGCGATGGTGACAAGCGATGAGCTCACTGCATTTGACGTGTCCACAATAAGTTTACAGTAGTCCTCTGCTACCTCCAATTCGGTCCGGCGTTGATGTAGAGCCACGGCACGGAATGGGTGTTTTTGTTGTGGAGATGTCTGAAGACTTCGTATGACCCGCCAGATCTTGGATAGAGGTTGTTCTCGGGTCTAGGGATCCACAGAATGCCCTCCAACGCTGTCTGTCAAGCTTGTCGAGATGACGAAGAACATGTCGTTGAGTTCGGCGACAGTTCGAAAGATCTAGCGGTGATTTTGTTCTTCTGTATCGCCGTTCCGCGCGGCGACGGATTGCACGAAGGGCCTCATATTGTGTGTCGACCGATGATCTGTGTCTCGGTACGCTAACCTCTCTGGTTTTGTCCCGCAGGGTAGACGCAATGATGCCCTCTATTGCGGATGGAGATGTCAGACTCTGACAGCCGGCATCGACAGACGTCTTAAATAAAGTCCAGTCTGTTTGACGGATAGTGAGGCTGAGTGGCGAAACCAGCTAAATTGAACATAAGTTGGCAGGTGGTCACTACCGTGAGTCTCTACATCCGTCGACCAGCTTGCTGAGGACAGAAGGCTCCTTGACACAAACGTTAGGTCGAGACAACTGCTGTAGGTTGTCCCACGAATAAATGTAGGAGATCCGTCATTGAGCACATATAATCCTTGACTGCACATAAAGTCGGCCAAAGTTTTGCCACGAGTATTCGTCATAGTGCTACCCCACAGGGGATGGTGTGCGTTGAAATCACCAATCACAATATGCGGACCTTGCGATGCTTGCAGCACAGACATCAGGTGCGAACAATCAATCCTCGCTCTTGGGTGGATGTATCCTCCAATCACTGAGAACGTGCGCCATCTGTGCTTTATGGTAAGGCACACGTAATCGTTAGTAGTATGTGATGGGACGTCATGTCTGAAGTATACCAGAACATGACGTACACAAACTAATACTTTGCTTGAGGTTTGGTCGTTACGAGACCATATCTGGACATATCCAGAAATACGGAAAGAAGAATCCATATTAGGTTCACAGATAACAATAACTGGAAATTGGTACTTAAATACCCGCTGTCAGAAATCCGACAAACGACCACGTAAACCTCGAGCATTCCATTGCATAACAAGTGATTGTCGCATCCGTTCTTCAAAAATCATCGCCGTACTTGTTTAGTGAAGAACCACTAGAAGTGGTTCCAATACTTCAAGTAGCTGCACGGCAGCCTTAGCAGCCGGGGTATTTAGGCTGGAAAGAATCCTGCGCAGTGAGCCCATCAAATTTTTCAGCATACTCTGGACGTCATTATCGTCCGTCTTTTCAATCTCTTCATTACGTGTAGGAGCGGTACATAAGGGGTTCCCGCAGGCCTTGAAGGTAACGAGGGCCACTGAGCCTCCGATGTGTTTGGGGTCGATGACGAGTCGCCTTGCACTTTCGCAGAATATAAAGGCTTTGGGGCACGTGTGTCTTCATTCCTCACACGAGGAAGTGGTGGAGGCTGCACTTGAACCGTCGATCCTTCTACGCGAGGAACGCTGTGGTCCCGTTGACGTCGGTGCCGTGAACGGCGTCTGCGGCGGTGGATAGCCTTTGCCGCTTTCCCTGTGCGTGGAATGGTCTCGAACCATCTTCTTCAGAATACCGATTTCATTCCTGATCTTTGGGCATTCTTTTGAGGTTGCGTCGTGGGCACCAGAACAATTTGGACACTTTGCAGCAACGTTGCAATTGCTGTCTCCATGAGGTCCACCACAACGTTTGCATGTTAGCACAAAGGGAACTTTTACTGCAAGTATGTATGGTTGTAATACTAAGTCATGCAAGTCTTAGCACTGTGCTTCACTTGGTGGCTATTGTGCACAGTGCTAGGAAGTGACATTGTCATCTTACAAGCACTTTTTTCCTATGCATTTGCTTTTGTGCAATGTGGTCAAACTTTTCCATGTCTGTAATCAACGAGGAACATGTATGGCATAAATATATGCTGTTCCAGCAGCAAACATTTGGGCAGTGTTGTGTGATGCTTTCTACAGCTGCTTCTACGTGTTGCAGTCTTTTACATCGAGACCCTGGATATGCTAGCAAATGCCACACAACCGCTTAGCGGGAAAGATATAATTGCGCTTGCGCACGATGCTCATACCGGCAGCGGAGCGAGGACCGCATCCCTCGCTCCGCCACAAAGCCGACTGAGCGGAGCATGATAGCGTGTCCAAGGTAAAATTGGCGTGTCTACTTGGCCTCTTCGTCGTTTTGCAGCCGAGTTGATAGCGCGTCGCTCGCGTCTCGGCAAGACGCGCTTATCAAATGCGAAATCTACGCAGTTCCCTGCAGTATCTCAGAGCGTGAAGTCTTAGCGGCGCGGAGCGTAAGCAGCGCTCTTTACCGGTGCTCGCATATAGTTGCCGCGCGCGTAGCTCAAATCTTCTGAAATACGCCGGCATGCAGGCCAACTGAGAAGGCAACTTTGGTCATGTGCGCATGCACCCGTAGACTCGCTCTTGTCTTCACGCAGCTGACACGCGTGGACGACTGTTTTCAGCGTTTACAAATAATGCCGGAGCCATGCAGAAGAGAGGGCTTCCTTGGCAACTCATAGCGACGTCTTTCCTTCTTCATTGATGGCTCACCATACCAATCTACTTGCATCGATCTTTCATGAAGATACACTTTATCGAATACCTGTGGTTTGGTGTCGCTTCGTGCCTTCATAAATGCGTGCATTAGCTAACATGCGTCGACGCCGCGACGGATTTCGCAGTGCCATTCTAATCGCGGGCGCCATATTGGCGCTCCGTCGTTAGTGTCGATCTGCTAGTCAATCGTGCACACAGCATTGCTGTCGGTGTTGTAAGGCAGCAAACAGGCTTGCTGTCGTTGCAAACAGCATTGCTGTCGATGTCGGAAGGCAGCAAACAGGAATGCTGTCGTTGCAAACAGCATTGCTGTCGGTGTTGTAAGGCAGCAAACAGGCTTGCTGTCGTTGCAAACAGCATTGCTGTCGATGTCGGAAGGCAGCAAACAGGAATGCTGTCGTTGCAAACAGCATTGCTGTCGGTGTCGGAAGGCTGCAAACAGACATGCTGTCGTTGCAAACAGCATTGCTGTCGGTGTCGGAAGGCAGCAAACAGGAATTCTGTCGTTGCAAACAAGAATCTTGTCGTTGCCGACAAGAATGCTGTCGTTCCGACAAGAACGCTTTGACGGATTTTTTGACTGGAAACTATCGCGGTTTTATGCTTTTGGTGCAGTGTTGCCAGGTCCGACGAGGCGGCGTAGCCAAAAGCTAGAGAAGATGTAGCCCAAATGTAGCCAAACAGAAAAAAAGTGCAAATATTTCGTAGCCAAATATAGCCATTTTTATTTGCAATTTTATTTGTGTGTACATTTTCACATTTGACTACGGCAATCCTTTTTTTGCACAACCTGTCGTAACAAAATGTCCATGCCGCCATGACGGTCGGCCCTTTACATCAGCAACAGCAACACCATGCTTGCACAGAATACTTTTTGGTTGGGCTCGGAAGATCTTAAGTTCTAGCGAATCGCTGCAGAGGGTGAATCGGTGCTTTTACTTTATGAAAGATAGTACTAAGTTATTATTTTAGTTATTTACAGTAATATTAACTACGAACTCTGCTCTTTAGCTGTCGTGAACACAAAATAATGTTCAGCGTCATCGATCTCTCACGCTATCTCTGCCTACAGCGTAGAAGTTACGCTATCCAGCGATCTGCGACGGCGACGTGCTCACGGCTTCTTTTTTGATTAACTAAAACATGTCTTTCGCGCTGTGATATCTCGAGTTATTTGTGTCATCGTCCAATCTTGTTTTCTCGTTTTTTGTTGTTTTTTTTTCAATTAGCTTGGCGCGGATTAGCTTGGACACACACTACCTATGTAGTGTCAATTTACATCAACCCTGGCCGCCATCTTAGGTCTCTAGCACGCCGAGAACATGCGTTAAGAAAAGGGACAGGCAACAGACGCCACTCACTGTTTGAATCGGCGTAAGCGGAGCTTTAAAAGATTACTGCGCAAACCGGCAGACTAGTGTTAGAAGCGCGCAGTCGTTTTCGGCGAAGAGCACGTCCCGAACTAACTCGCTCGAAATGGTAAAAGCCGCGACGGCGCACAAAGAGCAATGGTAAACAACAAATTGATAACAGTGATAATGCTGTGAAAACCGGTTACTGTCAAAAAGCAAATCATGTTGATCGCTAATAAAGTTTTAGAATAGGGGCCCCTAAAGCTTGGTGCCCCAAAGAGCTTTGCGGGTGTTAGCATTGTGGCATGCAGGAATGAAGAGTTTTGGAATAGGCGTTTTGCGTTTGCGGATAGCGTGTTGCGTTTGCAGCGTCACTACGGCGTCAAAGAAAAACTGTTATAAATATTAAAATAAAATACACCATTTTATGATAAAAAAGTAATTTAGCCTTTCCTGTTTTCGCCTTTAATTACAATTTAGAACTTATCCTATTAGCAGCATGCAGCTTGTTGCGCTTAGTTTTGAGTAAACAACTTCACGCACCTTCCCCAGCCAAGTCAATCCGTGATAGGCCTACGAGCCATGAAATCGACAATTGAATTCGGAATCAGCGGTGTATAACGAATCAATCTCCATTGCACATGTCAGTTAATAGAAAGAGATAACTGCAATCACTTCTTCTAGCTTACAAGATTCACGCGTTACCACGAATCGCGCCCAGTTTTTTGCTAGGTTAGAGCCGCCGCTTCGATGGGCGCCGCCATGTTTGTTGACGAAAGCTTTTGGGGTAGCTTCTGGGGCTCCCACTAAATCGATGAACTAACGTGCCCGACGTAAAACCCACACACAGTTCCCGTCTTGCGCATGCGCAGTGGCTTCGACGCTATTTATTTGGTGCCCCAATACGTTTGAGGCCCCTCTTCTATAACTCTAATAACTGCTGGGGTTTTACGTGCCAAAACCACGATATGATTGGGAGGCATGATGCAGTGGGGGACTCCGGATTATTTTTGGCCACCTCGGTTTCTTTAACGTACACCTATGTACACGGGTGTTCCTGCATTTCGCCTTGATCGAAATGCGGCCGCCGTGGCCGGGAGCCCGCGTCATCGATCCAGCAGTACGACACCTCACAAGCTAAACTAACATGGTGGGTGAAGTTTATGTGACGTGGTGCACTGATGTAACCATAACAAACATTTTCGATATTGGCAGAATGATTATCTGCATCCATGACGTTACGGGCAAACCATCTAGTAGTAAAAGCACCAGAACCCAACTTTGGCTCGGGGTCTTGCTCCCATTCTTTTTTATACGTTCTCCTATACATGGCCCACTTCCCTTGTTTGGATTCTCCTCCCTGAGGAGGATCCGATCTTATGTTCAACCTATCGAAATGAATCTCGAATCTAAGCATGAAGAAAAATTCATCTAGCAGGAAAAGCAAAATGGCAGTAAAGCTTCGCGCCAGAAACGTGGGGTAGGTCGAAAGCTGTGCCTGGCGCGATACTTCATCCGCAAGACATGGCCATGAACACACTGGAGCGTGTCATCCACCCGTGCTTCCCTTCTTTCATGTCGGCGCCACGATCACCCGATGGCTCCGACCCCATGTTATTGCTCTCCCTTCCTGAACATAGTCATGTTAGTACAGTGTACTGTGAAAAACCCACTACTCCCAAGTTCATCCCGATGCCCGGGGATCGGGTACCTAACAGTCAAGCAGGGTGTAAGCTTAAGTGCATCAAAGATCAAAGCCACCGGCTCAGACAACAGTGCATAGAGGGAAGGAAAGGTGCGGGGGGAGGGGTCATTTCGCGCACGCACATACGCACAGCCAGCTCAAACACAGCCTTCGAGATTTGATTCTGCCCGATCACAGCCACCTCTAGAGCGTGGATTAAGGCGCCACTTATCGCCCAAACACAGCCAAGTCGCAGATTTTCAGTAGCCCAAATATAGCCACATAGCCAACTCGTCCAAGTCGACGCAAAAAAAAATTTCCCGCAGCCCAATTTGGCTATGTATAGCCAAACCTGGCAACACTGCTTTCCTGATGAACGCAATGAAAAGTCATCCCTGGAATTACAATCGCGGTTGCATTACAATCGAGTAAATACGTTACTTACCACCCTGTCTGCTCCCCGCTAAAATATTGTTTTGGATAGTCCCGGTATTATCTGCCTTCCATTTCTGTGCCCGTTAACATGACCCTTCTCGATTAGGACTCTTCTATGTTGTATCAGAAGTATCAATTGCATCAGTTGTTTCCCCTCACTCAGAAATTTTCTATATACCAGGTCCTTTTTCAGCTCGTATGTTACACTTTCGCTGACCCCTTCTCGCATAGGTCTGCCACCGATCCTCGGCATCACGTACCTGAACGTTCTGGTGACTTCCCAGCTCTTCCACGGATACATCAAGTTGCCGTACTACTATATGTGTGCTCACCTTTTCTTTTTTATCCGTGTTACTGTGGTCACAGTTCCTAGATCTGTTTGACCGGAAAGGTCCACTGAGCGACTACAGGTCTTAGACTCCTCTCGGTCCTGGTATATTTCCCACGACCAGGTCATGCAGCAGTTTTTCTAGGCACCTGGCTGTCACCATTCCTGTATAGTACGGTGTGAATATATAGATCTTAGCCTCTGGGAGGTATCTCACCGAGCTGTCCACGAATATAACTGGTTTCACCTGCCCCGTCATGCTTTTCGGAAGTACGAAACGTTTCCTTAATAGCACAGTGTCCGCACCCGTGTGTTTCAATACAGTAGCCCTCTTGCCTTCTTCTTTACCTTCTACCACTGACATATCTCGCTCTTTACTCTCGACAATGGCTGCACTTACGACCTCTAATCTTTCCTTTTCTTCAGACCTGCGAGCTTCGCGAGTTTCACTAGGGGCTATAATCGTCGACACTTCTCGTGGTTTGCGTTTGCATTCCTCAGTTTTGTGTACGCTCTTGTTACACCATTCACAATATTACCGTTCACTTTGGTCATCACGTCCCACACGGCAATGAATTTCCTAATTGTGTAATCAAAGGAACTGTCACAGCACGCCACACATATGTAACAAAAACACCAAATTTCGTTCGTCACCTGTGTTAGCAACGTGGTTTATTGCATCACTTTCTTGTGGTAAACAGTACATAGGTCAAATGGGACGCTGTGTCAATGACCGGCCGAGAGAACACTCATACAATGTGATGAAAAACGTGCGTGACGGTAGGCATGAATGTCATTGCAGTTCGTGTGACTCTGCACCGTCGTTTGCTCAGTGTACTGTTTCCAGCAGAAGTGGTGATCAACAAACACGTGAAATATTTTAGGCTGAAAAGATTTCGCGACTTGGCTCTGTATCAGCACACCATCTGTACACTTGTCAAAGAGTTAACTTTCTTCCCAACGGTGCCAATTGCGCATGTGCAATGTGGCGACTGACGGCTATACGCATGGGTCGGCAAAAATAAATCTTTTTGGTAAATGTTGCCCTGTGTCTGTCGTTTTCACTCCTTTGTCGTTGCCTACAACTGCGGTGCAATTCAAAGATGAATTTGTACGTGCATTGAAACTACTGGCTTGACTATGTAGGGAAATGGGGTAAATAGAGGAGAAAGAGAGAAATCACAAAAATGGTCCATCCATGCCTCGTGAATGAAGTCCCAGACAGAGTGTGCTGGTCTGGGCTGGTTGGTACACCATTAGGACGGGAACAAACAGCGCTAGGACGGGACGAAGTGAGTTTGACAGACAAGGAATGAAGTGTCGCGTGGGCTATAGTGTCGAAGTAGACTGTAGACGCGGACTCTAGTGTCGACTGTAGTGTAGCGTGGGCTGTTATTGGGTATTGTCCTTTTTTTAAGTCCTAATGTGCAGCTTCAGATATGTCTACACAATGTTTTTGTAGCCTGCGGAACTTCCACAATATATGTTTTGTCATCAGTCGAGTGCCTGAGTGGCATGTCGAGCAGGTACCTGGTGTTGTAGCACTTGCATCTTAGTTCAGCGAGTCCTCAGCTTTGTGGACTTCCATGACATAGTTCTCTGGTTCCTCACTATAGCAGTACAAGATGTTATGGTGTAAGCTTTTTTTGAAAAGATGCCACTTGGCAAGCCCGTACTTTATCAGAGCATAGCTGGGGCGCACCTTAGCGAAAAAAAAGAACAGCAAAAGGCAGTTTATGTCGGCTACCTTCACAATACAACAAAAAATGACACATATATACAGTCATCGTGAGGCTTATAGCGCATGAAAAGACAAGGACGAATGAAGAGGTGACACACACAGGCGCTAACTTGCAACAATATTTATTTCGAGCAAAGGACCCACACACATATACAACTGTTTCGCGTACATCATCATACATGCGCCGTTTACAAAAAATACTTTACATACCATTACGCAGATAAGCTAGCTCTTTGCGGGAAAGGGCAAGTGATGGTTGTGAAATACAGTTATCCCCGAGCCTATCAATCATTTCTGCTTCGATAATTTCGCGAGTTATTCTTCCTCGTGCTCTTCCCACGATAGAGCAGTCTCTGTATTCTGGAGCGCACGTCGAGCGGTCACCATCATCCGCCCCAGCATCAGCCCACTTGCAATGCCTGCAGTGAGCGTCGAGGAACCCACCCCGCTTTTCTGTTACATTATACCGATGTTCCCTTAAACGCTCGTTGAGGCACCTTCCGCTTTGTCCCACGTAATCGTGGGACAAAATCGTGGGACTGAAGGTCCTTTGCTCTAAATAAATATTGTTGCAAGTTAGCGCCTGTGTGTGTCACCTCTTCATTCGTCCTTGTCTTTTCATGCGCTATAAGCCTCACGATGTCATACCAACAAGCCCAAATCACTGCATATACAGTCAACACTTAGTAACTTGACCTCGCTTAATTTGACTTTTTTCTTTCGAATGCACTACAATGTCCAAACAAGAAACCACATATTGCTATGGAACGTAACACTTATTCGAATTCATAAGCACGTTCTTTTGGTGAATTCAGCCTCTACAGTGTCCCCTCATGCGAGCAGCGGCTACTAAGGTTTGAAAAACAAGAAATTGAAAAAACAGCTCTACAGCATCCTTTGGTGTGAAGCTGTTTAACTTTTCCTTTACTTTACTTTTATGTTCCAAAACATCTAGAACTCAAATTTTCCTTACAGTTTACACTGAGGCAGTGTTAAACATCTTGGTGCTCGTTGATGCGTGTCGGTTGAGTTGTGCTTCAAGAGCAATCAGGAAAACATTACAGACCACCTCGGATAAACAAAAATGCCTGCTTTTATTCTGCCACTGTTATTTCAATCTTTCGGATAATTCAACCAACTCGGAAATAAAACCTCAGCATAGGAAACAGTTTCAAAACAAGACAACCAAAATAAAAAGTGATGAATAGAGTGTGTACTAAGCAAAATTAAAATGTAACTTGCAGCCAAGCGATTGATGCAAGAAAAAATACTTAACATCAGGACATGTTAGGTCTAGTTTTATATAGAACACGATAAGGTGCGCATAACAGCTATGAACACAAACAGCAAGTTTGTGTAGGGGGTAAGGCGGAGAGGCCACAGCGTCTTACACCAGCTTCTTACACGGGTCGTCACGCGCTAGCACAAACGCGTTAGAAACGCGCAGTCTTTCGTTAATGTTGGGTATTGTCATCGTGGTGCGTGTGTCCATGTGCGCTTCGTGGCGTAGTGGTTAGCGCCGCGCGTTCGGAAGCGAGGGGTCCCTGGTTCGATTCCGCGCTACGGACGCAACTTTCGGAATTTTTTTGTTCATAAAAGTAGACGTGGCTACCTACTACGACGACGACGACTACTACTACGAATTCTACTACTACATACTACAGAGGAGGGACAGACCCACACGCTAAGGAGCTTCGCCCCTAAAATCGCACCAGCGGCAGCGAACAAATTGTCCTTCGCGCTGGCTCTGGCTTCAACGCGAACGAAGCGTCGAAAGCGCAGCGCATACGAAGCTATTAGCACTCGGCGAATGCACTTTGGCCCGTCAGAGATCGCTTTGTAGATGAGGCTTCCGCGGCCGCACACTTCGGTCGCGTCACAGATCGCTTTCACGATAGCAGCAGCCGCGTAAAGAGAACGAACCCCCCCCCCTCCCCCTTCCCGTTTCCGTCGCCTCCAAGACCGTGCACATCGCGCCCCGTCTCGCGTGCACGAGCTTAAGCGGCGGTTGGGGGCTCACCCTCGCAAGCTTTCACTCGCACACACAACGCACATCGCGCGGCGACGGTTTCATCGCCGTTGGACTTTATACGAAACATCACTACGATGGCCACGCCGAAGGCGACGGCAAAAGTGCGCTTGGAGTGTCCATATAATTGCTATCGCAAAAAAAGCCGGCGGATCTCACTCCCTGTGGGAATCGATGTTATGCGAAGCAGTGGGCGGGGAGCCAACCAAGTTAACAAAACGACAATGGGTGCACCGAGGCGTAGGCGGCTGTTTCATGACTTACATGACATGCATGTCAGGACATTCGAGTCATGACCTATCATTTATGTCCGAGCCCATTTCAGTGGTTATTAACTGTTATTCTTTCTTCACTGAGTCATTGTCATTTTTCGTTAGTGTTTTCTTACCCGCCGCGGTGGCTCAGTCAGCTAAGGCGTTGCCTTGCTGAGCACGAGATCGCGGGGTCTAATATTCACGAGATAATGCTTCTATAATTCTTGAATTCTTTAACGTTTCCCTTCTTATGTATTAGTACAATGTTGGCGTTCTTCCTGCTCTCTGGTACACCTGAAGTTGTGAGGCATGGAG
Source organism: Dermacentor silvarum (assembly GCF_013339745.2). Lineage (NCBI taxonomy): Eukaryota > Metazoa > Arthropoda > Arachnida > Ixodida > Ixodidae > Dermacentor > Dermacentor silvarum. The sequence goes on from NC_051164.1 coordinate 79,506,179, forward strand.
TATAAAGGGCCGCAAGCTTTTCAAGCATGATATCTCCTCCATATTTGAATAAATCTACTGTTATTCCATCTTCTCCAGCAGCTTTTCACATGGTCATGTCTTTCAAGGCCTTCTATCTTAATCGCTAGTTATAGAAGGTAGAGCACTGCACGGGCTCGGGCTTACCCGAAAGCCCGGGCCCGGCCCGGCCCGTGGGCCGGGTCGGGCCGGGTAGAGCAGTTTTTTCACGGGCTCGGGCCGGGCTCGGGCACGGCGTGTGCTTTTTGACCCGGGCTCGGGCCGGGCTCGGGTTTTTTGACGCGGGCCCGGGCCAGGCTCGGGCTTTCTGCAAGTTATTCTCGGGCTTCTCAACTCTGAAAAACACGTATTTTTCGGTCTCGGGCCGGGTTTGGGCTGGTTTCGAGCCGGGCTCGGGCCGGGCTCGGGCTTAAGTTAAAGGGGTGGCGGGCCGGGCCGGGCGGGTAACGTAGATTATTTCCGGGCCCGGGCCGGGCCCGGGTCTCGCCATAAAAGTTTTGATCGGGCTCGGGCGGGCCGCCCAATGTAAAAACGGGCCCGGGCCGGGCCCGGGCCGCAAAAATCGGCCCGTGCAGTGCTCTAATAGAAGGAGCTTCTGTATCCGGTTCACTATTTCGAATGAAAGTAGCTTGGCTGTTTTGGGTACTGTACAGGTCAGTATAGAATTCTTCCACTGCTTTTACTATGTCATCGAAATTGCTGATGATATTGCCACATGGTGTGGCCCAGCAAGGGGACTGGAGAAGAAGAGAATGAGGTTCGTCTTCGCATCGCGCGTCGACGCTTTGGCTTGACTGGATCATCACTCAGCGTGTATTCTATAGCAGGGTTTACGCGACTATTTGGTGGAGCTTGCTGGGTGCGCTCAACTTATGCAGGAGACCCTACTGGGCAGCAAGAACCTCGCCCCACAATTGGAGCTGACTCCAGTTCACCGCACCAGCCGGCGAATCCGAGGCCTCGCCCCAGAATTTGGAAACCTCCAGGAGCAAGCGATAACTGCGACCACTGCGAATTCTACGGAAAGGGTGGCACCGACTTATCTAACGGTGCTGAGGCCCAAGTGCCGATGGCTTTTCATGGCGACACATTGAAGACGTGGAAGACGGGCTGGCAGGGTTCAAGCGCGTGGCTAGAACAACAACTCCAAACTCCGGCACGTCTACTTCAACCTCCAGGATGGTGCTCGCACGTGGTTTATGAAACGCGAAAGTGCCCTGTCATCCTGGCCCGAGTTCCAGCGCAAGCTACTGGAGACTTACTCCAGCCCCCATCGCCGGGAAAAAGCGGAACGGGCCCTTCAATCACGCATTCAAAAACCCGACGAGAGCGTCACGATGTACGTGGAGGACATCTTTCAGCGTGCCGACCCGAACATGTCGGAAGAGAAGAAGGTGCGTCATCTGATGAGAGGCGTAAAGGAGCAGCTCATTGGCGGTCTTGTTCGGAATACGCCCAAGACTGTTGCGGAGTTCCTCACCGAAGCCACCGCGATGGAGAAGACGCTCCAGCAACGGTCGAGCAAGTACAACCGGCAAGTCAATGCCGCCTGCACTCCGGATACGCCAGTAGGCTTCGGGTGCGACGTTGCCTTGCTTTGCGAGCTGAGTCGCTCCGTGATTCGCGATGAGCTGCAGAAGCACCACGGTACATCGGCACCTTCAGTCAGCTTTCTCGCCAGCGTCGTACGCAACAAAGTACAGCAGGCACTGCAGGCATCTATTTCCAGCAATGAAGCAGCACCTCTGCCAAGCGAGTCCCGGCGCAAGACTTACGCAGAAACATTGCTGAGCCCCGCCCAAGCTTTCGCACCTACTTATGTTGCGTCGCCAGTCGCGTTGCAGGCGGCGCAACGCGACTGGCGAGCACCCATCAGAGGTTTGGTGAGCACCCCATCGACGACCGCTGTGCTACCACTACGGCGAAGCGGGCCATGTGTATCGGGAGTGCCCCTACCGACGACTCGGACTGCGGGGTTTTTCTATCGATTCGCCTCGACCTAGGTTCGGCCAAAGGCCTCCCGACATCGCAGAATTCCTGGCTTAGCAGCGGCAATCACGGTCACCCTCTCCGCGGCGATATTTCCCTGCCCGTGATACCACCTCGAGGACGACGCAAGGGAGATCACCAAGTCCACGTCGGCAAAACTGACGTCAGCGACCTTCCGTGGCGGGGCCGCTGATACTCGACGCGCTGAAGACCTCGTATCGTCCCTACGATCGCATAACAACGAAAACACGATGAGGCTAGACCCAGTTCCCGCGAACAAGATTTCACTGGACATTCCTGTGTGGACTGACGGCAGAAAGATTAGTGCACTTGTAGATACCGGCGCCGATTACTCTACTCTTAGTGGCAAACTGGCAAGCGTTCTGAGAAATCTTACGTTGCCCTGGAATGGGGCACCAGTTCATACGGCAGGTGGCCACGTCGTCATAACGTTGGCTTATGCACCGCCAGAGTAGAAATTCGCGGTGCCGCTTTTCTCGCTTCTTGTCTGGTACTACGCGAGTGTTCCCGTGATTTAATTCTTGGGATGGACTTTCTCCGGGGAGTATGGCGCCATTATTGACCTCCGTGAGCGCTGCATCACTTTCTCGACACAAAGGGCAACAACTCAGACCGACGCCATTGGACGCAGATCCGCACTATATACGCGTTTCGGATGACAGCATCACGATACCGCCGCGTGCGAGTGTTATGGTTCTGGTCATGTCCGACGAGCTACAAGATGGTGAAGCCATTGTAGAAGGCAACATTTCTATGCTGCTGACCCAATGTATTTGTGTAGCGCGAAGCCTAGTGAAAATTCGTGATAGCCAGACAGCGGTCCTTGTTACCAACATTACTTTTGAGCATCGGCAAGTTTTTCGTGGCACTGCCGTCGCCTACGCGGAACCATCAACGGAGATCGTCGAGTGCTTTGCTTGTGATGTGGACACAGACGACGCTTCGCTCAGAGAGATCGATGTAAACTCTGAGCTTATGGACGACCAAATGAATGCACTGCAGGAACTCTTGAACGAATTCAGCGCGTGTTTCGCTCGGTCTACTAAGCTGGGCCAAACGCCAATCACGAAGCACCGAATAACGAAATCCGACGACGCGCGCCCCATCAAACAACAGCCTTATCCTGTCTCGCCAAAAGAACGTGAGGCAATTCAAGCCAAGTCAAGGAGATGCTAGATGATGGTGTCATTCAGCCTTCGCACAGTCCGTGGTCCTCCCCAGTCGTTCTGGTCAAGAAAAAAGGCGGAACGCTTCGTTTCTGTGTTGATTATCGACGCCTGAACGATGTTACCAAGAAGGACGTGTACCGACTACCACGTATCGATGACTCTTTAGACAGGTTGCGGCGAGCTAAGTATTTTTCGTCTTTCGATCTCAAGAGCGGTTACTGGCAAATTGAGGTAGATGAACGAGACCGCGAAAAAACTGCTTTCGTCACTGCAGATCGCCTTTACGAATTCCGCGTACTTCCTTTCGGTCTCTGTTCGGCACCAGCACTTTCCAGTGAATGATGGACACCGTTCTCGCTGGTCTGAAGTGGCAAAGCTGCCTCGTCAACCTCGACGACGTGGTTTTTCAGCGAAATTTTACGACCACCTGAAACGACTGCGACAAGTTCTCGAAGCCATCCGATCGGCTAACCTCACGCTTAAGCCTCAGAAAGTCATTTCGGCTACAAGGAGCTGATGTTTCTGGGACACGAGGTCAGCGCGGAAGGCCTTAGCCCCGATCCCGCGAAAACTGCCGCTGTAGCCACGTTTCCAACACCGACCGACAAGAAGGGTGTCGTACGCTTCCTAGGCCATCTCGACGCTCACGTCAAGCCTGTGTATGTTTTCCTTCTTTTTCTTTTCTTGAAGAGGGGGTAATGCCACATGGTGTGGCACAGCAAGGGGACTGGAGAAGAAGAGAACTAGGTTCGTCTCGGCATCGCGCGTCCACGCTTTCGCTTGACTGGATCCTCATTCAGCGTGTATTCTATATATAGCAGGGTATACGCGACAATATTACCACGCTTATGATTCAGTGCATACATCTTGCCTTGTCCTATGCCAAGCTTTCTTCTTACTGATTTAATGCTGCGTCAATTATTAATGGCTTCCTCAATCTTTCCCACGTAATAATTTCGAATATCCCTTATTTATTATTGTTGATCAGTTTTGACAGTTCAGCGAATTCTGTCTGATTTCTTGAGTTGGACATTTTCATGTTCTGTCGTTTTTTATTAGGTCCTTTGTTTCTTGGGAGAGCTTACCTACTGGTTACCTTGGTGCCTTACCTACCACTTCAATTGCTGCTTCTGAGATCAACCTAGTTACGGTTTCATTCATACCTCTATGTTGTCGTTATCTTCCTTTTCTCAAGCTGTATATTTGTTTGCGAGCCACCAGCCTGAATTGGTCGGCTTTTAGCCTTACTACGTCTAGGTTGGCCCTGTTTCCTCTTGAATAATTTCACTCTTCTCACTTCCAAATTGAAAAAAAAAATCCTAGACCTCACTAACTATGGTCACTGCACTTACCTAACCTAACACTTCTACATCCGGCGCTATGCTTGGATCGGCAGATACTATGAAAATTATTTCATTCCTTGTTTCTCCATTAGGGCTTTTCCAGGTTCACTTCTGTTGCTGCGCTTCCTCAAGAAGGTATTCATTATTCGGAGCCTATTCCTTTCCGTGAATTCTACTAACATCTCTCTTCTTGCATTCCTACAATCGATTGCAGGTACTTTCCAATTGCTTGCTCACCAACCTGCTTTTTTCCCCACTTTTGCATTGAAGTCGCGCATGACTACAGTATACTGCGTTTGCTCCTTTCTCATTACTAATTGAACATATTCATAAAACTGTTCTATTTTTCATCATCGTGACTAGAGGTTCGGCCGTAGGTTTGTGCCTTCATTTTGTGCCTCCTATTCAGCTTATTACGACGACTGCTACCCTCCCATTATAGCTGTAGATTTTCACGATCATATACATACCATGCTTACAGCGAACAGAGGTTTAGTAAGCGAAGAAAATTGCGAAAAACTGAAGGATAGGTGCTGACGCCCCTTGGTATTTCCCGCACTACACGTTCGTGACGTCGGAGATCACAAACGCAGCCCGGTCGCGATTGATCGACAGCGATTTACTGCTGTTAATATGAAAGCAAAATGAAATACACTTTAAACGTGCATACACAACATCTCCACCTTTTTAATCAGTTTCAAGCGAGGAAGTCCAAGTTTAACGCAAAATTAAATATATAAAAATGGCATAGCGCTACATGAGGTCGTCATAGTTTCGTTTTCGCTCGATGCGTCCATCGCGCGCGTTCCGCTCTACAGTGTTGCAGTGTTTGGTTGCGTGTTGCGTGGCTCGAAAAACGCTGACTTTGCGAAAAAGAGCCAGAAATGATTCGTGTGTGTAGGGTTACAGCTGTATAAAACGGTGCCAGGCGCTTCTTCAGGGGCAGCGGCAGTGTTGACCCCGACTGTGTCTTTTCATGTGGTGCCGCGCGATGAGCCCCGGCGTTTGTAATGGCTCAGTACTCTGCCGATGATAAAACGGCAAAAGAACCAGGCAAACCAATGGTGTACTCCACATTTCTCGCCCTCGATTATGTGTATAAGCCTGCCCTCGGAAAGTCTATTGGCGTGCCCAAGTCCTGTCCTTTCTCGAGCAGCTCCCTAATTGTCGCCTTCATCAAATACCCTACCAGTGCCCCTGCAGCAGCAAACCGGCGACTCTGTAAGTGTTGAATGTCATTAAAAAAAGCCACGAAAAACTACACCGAGTACGCGCGCAGCTTTCTGCGCTTGTTCTATCGGGAACGTCGTCGCCTGGCGGACCGGACGCCTCGCCTTCCTTCGACGAAAACGAGCCCTCTCTTTCCGTCGGCGTGACCGGCGGCTCCACGCCATCGTACGCGGAAACACCTGCCGCGCGAACACGGAGGATCATTTCGCGCTCCGTTTCACTGAAGTCGCTGAAGTGCAGTCCTGCTTCCCGGGCAAGCTCTTCGTTGCAAGGTTCAGCGTGAGCAACGGTATCCATCGCGGACACAGAACACCTAAGCAAAATTCGCAGCGAACGCAAACGCAGCGGCCATGCAGCCTATCGTGCAGCCAGAGCCTCGGCCGCTTACGCAAGCGGTGACGTATCATGGCGCCCTCTGATTCAATGAGAGCAATGAAATCCGTGACGACACTGCTTCAGCGCCAAATCTGGGGTGAGAGAAATTGAGGAACAGATATTTGGTCTTTGTTTACGAATTTCTCCACTAATAAGTCATATTTTTGCGCCCAACAAAAACTGCATGCATTCCTGAAGGGCCATCTTTTATTCCAGCTGAACTTCCTGTTTCTTTTTAGTGCTGCTTTAAGCGGCAGCTTTACTTTTCTACCATTCATTCTATACCCCACTACTGTCTACTTATCTGGGGCGCCACTTCTAAAGCTAACATGGAAACTATTCCGAATGAACAAAAAGTGTGCGCGTATTATTCACAACCTATCGATGTATAAACATTCCACACGCGAGAGAGGAAAAAGGAGGTCGATGGCACGACCTATTTTTCGACGGCGATGACGACGCTCGAACGTAATCATATGGTTCGTATGAATGCACGTTTTGGTAGCATGCCTCTATTGCCTGGTGGTTACGACGCTCGCTTTGGGATCGGGGATATGCGGGTTAGAATCCTGCCTCGGCTTTTTTTTTTTCTTGTTATCACCATGTTCTTTTTTCCTCTCTGTTTGGCAGCGCGGTTGGTTGTGCCCCGGGGCCGAGGCGGTCGTTGAGGTGTTGGGGAGCACAGTGTAGCAACAACGCAAATAGAAAAATACTGCTTCAATTAGACAAATAAAGTGAATAGCCAACAGGAACTATGGCATGACAAGAGCAAAATCTTATTCGATTAAGAGAAACATTCATAATCAGCCTTATTGTATATGTGGTCCGTTACCTTAAGCTCTACGCTGCGGAGAAAGCCAAGATAGTATGCATCATTAAAAGGGCGTATAAGCAAGCCTTGGGACTTCCAGCAAATACGTCAAGCGACAGGTTGCTAGCACTCGGCGTGCAAAACACGTTAGACGAACTTAATGAGGCCCAGAGAGTGGCGCAGTATAAAAGACTACGCGGAGATTGACGAGCAGACACATCTTAGACGACATCGGAGTTTCCTACGAAGCACAGCACGGACTGCGGGGTGACATCCCAAGCAAAATAAGGCAACATCTTCAATACACTGAATCCCCAGAAACATGCACCCAAAGTTTCACGAACATAGAAGAATCGCAAGAGCGAGAGTTTTCCCCAAAAGATTCAGTACTGCTAGGAACGTGGTCTATGTGGACGTGGCGGAGTACACAAATAGACAGAGTATGTCGATAGTTGCTACCTGTCTAGAGGGTTACTCCAGAGTTAGTGGCACTGTAAAAACAGGAAAGGCTGAGATGGCGGAGGAGGCTGCCTTAGCACTGGCAATAGCCTCAACGGAGGCCAACATCATAGTCAGCGACTCCAAGACCGTCCGTCAAGAACTATGCCAAAGGAAGAAAATCCCCGGAAGCGCTAAGAATTTTAGCCAACTATCGTGAAGATCGAGCTGTTTACACTGTATGGGCACCCGCACACTCCTGCCTTGCTGGGAACGAAATAGAGCACAACCTGGCTCGAGAACTGACGGACCGAGCAGGTGACACACGAATACTGGGAACGGAGAGAGACCGGATGACCAGTTTTACCGAGATAACCAAACACTATAAATTGGGCAGAGCCCGTTTACCCCCGGCACACTCCTCGCTAAGTAGACGGCAAGCTACACCATGGCGCTTGTTGCAAACAGAAAAATATTTGAACCCGGTGACCTACCACCGTTACTATCCATAACTTACACCGATAGATGCACATTCTGTCAAGAAAGGGCGGACTTAGAACATATGGTTTGGGCTTGTCCTAGGACACCCACACAGAAAAAAACGCAAAAGATTAGATAGCAGTGGGAGACCGTGCTGCTCAACTCTGCACCGGAAGACCAACTTAAGGCAATCCAGCAGGCCGAAGCTGCCGCCAGAGCCCAAGGGCTCGAGGCCGTCACCTAGGTAGGCCTAGGTCTCACAAATCTGCTTCACAAATAAAGTTTGTTCCTCCTCCAGTCAGGTAGACTGCTCCCTCCCTGATAGTGAGATTATGTTGGATCATCAAAACAGTGATGCGTTATATCCCTTAACAGCAGCCACAGTTATGCCTAGTCACCATCAGCCCAGCGTGTTCTCCGTCTCAAACGCCGGCGTTGGAACGGAGGCGTTCCGCCGTGCCATCCTCCTCGCCCTCCTTTTTTTCTCTTCTCGCGTGTGCAATCATCCGCAGAAAGCAAAATACGCGCCCCGATTCACCAGCTTTCGTTGATCATCATTGGCTGGGCAAGACAGCAGACCTCCCACAGTACTTCATTGTCCCCTTTCTGTGTCCCTCTTCTTCGACTGTTGCATATATTCCATCTTCAGCTTCTGCAGGTTCCAGCGGGTCCCCTACACTCCTTTACCATGTGGCGCAGGGTGCTCGGGACTCCGCAAAATGTGCGGAGGTACCGAAATAGCGTTAGAGATACCCTATGCAATAAGATACTGTTAAAAAGGGGGTTGGTTTGTAGTGTTCTTAAAATAACGGTGTCTTCTCTGTTGAGTATTAGTTGAGGTAGTGGGTAACCTTCTTCGTCCGAGTGTATGCTGATCTAGAATATAGGTTTACATATTCGGGATGTCTTCCAGCATCGTCGCCCTTTTTGGTCCCCTCTGGCAGAAAAGCCTTGACTTGTATGCTCTCGGGCGGCGGCATGAGCCGAACTTCGTTGCCGCCAGGGACTTCTGTCTCGGGGTCCATACTACGTAGGCCTCTGGGAAAATATCCTCTTTGGCTAGATGTTTTCAGTAAGAACGCGCAGCTGACATTTTCTCTTTTTTATTTCATTACTTTTACTGCGCTAGCTCACGCGCACCCTTAGTCATCTCCTCATGTCTGAGTTTAGGCAACGGGTGTTTCAAATACCGCTTCCTCGATGAGCTTGATATTCGAGCCAAATCTCCGTCGAAATTTTGCCTTTCGGATACGTAAGCCTCTGGCTCACGTGAAGATGGACATAGGAGCAAAGTTTTAATTGGTATACGCAGTGACACGACGTTTGTTTCGGCACGCGGTCCACTCCAATGACAGCAACGATCACTGTGTGTGTGACACTGAAACATAACTGCTGTGTTTTCAATCATCGGTGCCTAGACAAATGACTTGACCTCTCCTACCTCTATCTACTGTGTTACAAGGTTCCCAGACACTCATGCCGTTATTGGAGACTTCGGTGCTCATCATCCTTACTGGAGGAAGTGCCGCAATGAACGTCGGGATAGGAACTTGATGGACTTCATAAACACTGAAGTGTCTGCACTGTCATCAACGATGGGTCTTCCCCCTTACATCCGCGGCACTACCTACAGAAGTTGCTTAGATCTCACAATTGTATCTCATAGAGCCTCCTGCCCTCCGTCAGCTGGTGCTTGGACATAGAAACGCATGGAGCGATTATATACCGACATATGTAGCAGATGCAGTGGGTTTGATGCAATCATCTGATTGAATCTACTGTATGCCTGGACTGATTTGGTCCACATGTCATCACATGTGTCGAGATTATTGCGGATGAACATACTTCACCATCGGATATAGAAGACATTATTGGTATTCGTCAGGGCACCAAGACAAGAAAGTTATCAGTGCGACCTACATCCAGAAACGGCGATTGATATTGACTATGATGGCTCCGCCCGATCCGTACGTAGAGCGGAAAGGAAGGTTAGGCGAACTCAGTCGTCATTAGACCTTGTCTTATGTCAACGAGCTCAACGAAAAATACGGTGCAACCTTCAAAAAATGAGTAGACAACAGTGGAGGATCTGTTCGTCTCTGGATCCTCGAAAGCCACTTTCTGGGGTCTGGCAGCTAGTACGAAGCCTTCGTGCCCCTCCTCAGCAAAAGCATCCTTTCCGTCCTCTGGCACTTCACCAATCTCTGACGGAAGTGCAGGTTGCCGAAGACTTCTGTAAGAAAGTCATCTGTACGGATATTTCAACATTTCCAACATGAAATCGGCTCGTGCCACCTCCTAAAGATGCTCGCCTTGACCTTCCTTTCCTGATGCCGGAATTTGAAGATGCACTTGCTGCTTCGAGACGATCTTCAGCACTTGGACCTGACGGTATTTCATATACTGCTCTTTGCCACCTTGGTTTGGAAGGTTGGAAAATCCTGCTGTCGTACTATAATGCCACGTGGTCATCCAGTATAGTCCCGAAACAGTGTAAAACCAGCCGTTTGGTGGCCCTTCTAAAGCCAATAAAATCGCCTTACGAAGTGTCATATTACCGGCCTGTAGCTTTAGCTAGCTTTGTCGGTAAGGTGATGGAACGAATGGTGCTCGTTCGATAACAATGGCTCATGGAAAAGAATTAGCTTTATCCTGAAATGATGACCGGATTTAGACGTAGACGTTCTGCAATAGATGGGGTCATTGATCTCGTGTCCGCGATCGAACACGAAAAAAGGCGACACCGACTTGTAGGAGCAGTTTTCTAAGACATCAAGGGAACCTATGACAATGTACTGCACGAAGCCATTCTTGATGCCCTTAGTAATTTGGGCGTCGGGGGCCCTCTCTACGTGTGCATTGAAAATTACCTAGATGGTCGCACAGTCTTCATGTCCACGAATGATGGCGAAACGAGAAGACAAGTTGTGGTCCCTGCAGTACCTCAAGGAGGAGTGCTCAGGCCGATTCTATTCAATGTTGCCCTTATTGGCCTTTCGGAAATAATTCCTGATACAGAGGCATCAGTATCTACGCTGACGACATAAGCATATTGGCGTCCACAGCCACGCTACAGCAAATTCGTGAAAAATTGCAGCGAGCTATTTCTTTAACGTCTCAGTACCTGCAGTGCCAAGGACTGCAACTGGCCCCAGATAAGTGCGCTGCGATAGCATTCACACGGAAGCTTATGTGTTGGTATCCAATTATGATCAATGGCAATGCCATCCCATATGCGACACACCACAGTGTCATATGTAAGACGCCGCCTGCGGCGCGAAAAGGAAGAGGAGCACGAGAAGCACGGCGGCGTTTGGAACGGCACGAGCCCTCGACGCGCGTGACCCGAGGTGTAATGGAGGGATGAACTGGTCACATTGCCAGCTACGCTCTGGCGACGGGAGACTTGGGGGTCTGGCTAAGTCCGTGACGTTGGCCCTCGACCTCGGCCAAGTTCGAGCGAGGCTCCTGGACTGGCTGCAGCCTCTCACGGCGCGACCGGGCACTAGAGCCTGCACGGGCTCGGGCTTACCCGAAAGCCCGAGCCCGGCCCGGCCCGTGGGCCCGCGCCGGGTAGCACAGTTTTTTCACGGGCTCGGCCGGGCTTCGGCGTGTGCTTTTTGACTCGCCCGGGCCGGCTGGGTTTTCTGACGCGGGCCCGGGCCGGGCTCGGGCTTTCTGGTGGTGTGCATGTAACGTGCAGCGAGTTATTCTCGTTCTCAACTCTGAAAAACATTATTTTTCGGTCTCGGCCGGGTTCGGGCCGGTTTCGAGTCGGGCTCGGGCCGGGCTCGGGCCTAAGGTAAAGGGGTTCGGGCCGGGCGGGCGGGTAACCACGTCGGCGGGCCGCCCACTAAAACGGGCCCGGGCCGGGCCCGGGCTGAAAAATCGGCCCGTGCAGTGCTCTACCGGGCACCCCAGAAGGATTCCTCTTCTGCGGCAGACCACACACGTTCGATATTCCTCGGGACACCACGTCGGCACTCACGAAGAAGTTGTGACGCATCCGGACGCTAGGCCTATCCAGGTGGGCCTAAGCAACGCCGCGCCTCATCACTGACGAAGTACGAGACGTCGACATCTAAGACGAACGAGGCGACGTGACGACGGCAATGCAACGATTACTCCATCGATAAGAGCACCGTTTTTTTAGGAAAAGAGCCGACGAGCTTCAGACTGTAAAATAGGTGTTACGACGAGCCCAGTAAGACGACTCTTTGTAGCGTCTCAGCGGCAGGCCTGTGTTGCCTGACTTTCGCGTAACGAGCGCCAAGATGAACGCAGGTGGAATGAAGTACCTGTGCATTGAGTAGGTTGTACGAATCTTAGTGTGCATAATTTTTGTTTTATTATGCGTTAGATTTAATGAGTGTGTTTATTTAAAGTTTGAGTTCGAGTGCAATTAAAAATCTTTTTGCTGTGTCGACATGCGTATTCCTCCTCCATCTCTTATGACACCCGCACACCCCCGAGATCGGTGACATGTGACACACAGATACCGCGGCGTTGTCATTGACCGCGGTGTTTCATGGTTCAAGCATGTGGCAATGTTAAAGAAAAAATTTACTGGGCTTGCTCAAGTTTTTTGCATTCTGGCAGGTATGAAGTGGGGTCCATCTGAGCATTCGCTACTCCGGCTGTACCAGGCTCTATACGTCGGCTACATTCGGTATAGCCTGCCAGTTTTGCTAAGTATGAGCCTGTCATCTTTGCGTACGCTGGAAAGTGCCCAGGCACAGATGCTCAAAACATGTCTCGCTGTTCCACGCTGCAGCTCAACCTACGGAACAATTGAGGAGGCTCGCGTCACCCCTTTACCTGTCTATCTACGATGCGAACCTCTTCGAGTATTCCTGCGACTGCTATGCCGTCATGGACGCCACCCCTTATCGACACTTCCTGACATTCGGCCAGACTCCACTTTTTAAAGAGGCATTCAATGCCAGAATCTGCCATACCATCATACTTTGCCCCTGCTGACCTTCCGTGTATGCCCCCATGGGGTAATTCCCAAATACCGGTACGTCAATCTATTCCGGGAATTAAAAAAAATTGCGAATACCTACCGCCGGCCTCAGACATTTAACACTTGAATATGTGTCGAAGAATATGGCTCCTTGGTGAATGAGTATACAGACGGATCAGTTCGCCGTATGCGTCTCGTGCGGCTTTGTCGTGCCTGCGCATCAAGTCATTCAATGACTTCATCTGTGTAACAGACGACTACAACTCTACTGAACTAGTGGCAATCACAGAGCTCTTCAATATATTTGCGACAGCGTCCTCAAGTATGGACAGTCTCACTGACGCAAAATCGACTCTGCAACTACTTAGAGTGGTGCTGAAAGAAAGCGCTTACAGAGTGCTGGCTCTGCAAACTGCCGAGCTATACACTATACCGCAAAAAAACGGCCACCACATTACATTTCCGTGGATTCCCAGTCACTGTGGCTTGCATACACGGCAACGAACTGGCCGATGCCGAAGCGAAGAAAGCACTCGAAGAACCAGAGTCACTGCTTGCAAATTTATTTTCCAAGAGTGGACGCCAACTGCCTCCTCTCCGGTGGCATCCGAAAATCGGCAGGAATGCACTGGGACAACCCGCATAATCGACACAGATGACTACAGATATAGGACTCTACCATGAAATTTAGGCTACCACCGAAAATTCAACGGAGCTGTGCCAGTCTTCTGCACAGACTAAGGCTGGGGGTAGCGTTTTCGCGCGGATACGTGCACCTCAATGCGACGCACCGAGTCTCCAGACTGTGAGATGTGCAATGTGAATGAGAATATAGGTCATGTGCTTTATGACAGCACCTAAGTACGTGGAAAGTGTCAAAAGTTGAACAGTGACCTTCCGCGTCTGGACAGCCCACCGTTGACGGAGAACATTATTTTAGGCCCTTGGCCAGACGCTCAATCAAGTTTCAAGGCCATCCAGGCGTCACTGAACTTTTTAAAAAGTACGGGCCTCGACTGAAGGCTCTGAGCATGCCAAATGGTTTGCCATATGTTTTACATCCTCCTTCTCTCGTCATCGTCACCGATTATGCGTCTCTTTTTTCCCTCTTTCTTTCCCTCGTCCCTTCCCCCAACACCGAGTAGCTGGCTAGAGGAATTTACCTCAGGCCGACCTCTATGCATTTCGTATCTTTAAACTTCTCTCTCTCTCTTCCTGATTTTTAACGTTAGGCCTAAGATTTTTTGCTGCGTTGCTCTTTCTGTGGTCCTTAATTTGTTCTCGAGCTTCTTTGTTAACCTCCAAGTTACTGCCCCATATGTTAGCACCGGAAGAATGCAATGATTGCACACTTTTCTTTTCAACGGCAGTGGCATAATCTGCCAGCCAGAATTTGGTAATGCCAGCTGTATACACTCCAGCCCAATTATATTGTATAAATTTCTTTCTTATGACCAGTGTCCCCTGTGAGTGGTTGACCTAGATAAGCGTACTCTTTTACAAACTCTAGAGGCTGACTGGCGATCCTGAATTCTTGTTCCCTTTTCAGGCTATTGAAGAATATATTTGTCTTCTGCATATTATTCTTCAACCTCACTCTTACACTTTCTCGGTTACTGTTCCCCATCATTTGCTGTAATTCGTCCCCATTGTTGCTGAATAGGATAATGTCATCTGCAGACCGACGGTTGCTGAGATATTCACCGTTAATTCTCACTCCTAAGCCTTCCCAGTCAAAAGCCTGAAAAAGAAAGAATACTTCTTCTAAGCTTGCCGTGATTAGCATTGGAGAGATTTTGTTTCCTTGCCTGACCCCTTTCTTGATAGGTAACTTTCTACTTTTCTTGTTGAGAGCCACGGTTGCTGTGCAATCCTTGTAGATATTTGCCAATATATTCACGTATGCATCCTGTACTCCTTGGTTACGTAATGCCTCTATGACTGCTCGTATTTCTACTTAATCAAATGCGTTTTGATAATCTATGAAAGTCATATAGAGGGGTTGGTTGTACTCTGCAGATTCCTCAACTAAACGGTTGATGACATGGATACGATCCGTCGTAGAATATCTCTTATTGAAGCCAGCCTGTTCTCTTGGTTGCATGAAGTCAAGTGTTGCCCTGATTCTATTTGAAATTAACTTGGTGAATATTTTATACAATATGCAGAGCAAGATATTGGGTCTATATACTCTTCAATTATTTAAATCTATCCTCTTATGGATGAGTATAATGGTGACATTTCTTCCACCTTTCTGGTACACTTGAAGTCCTGAGGCATTGGCGAAAAAAGGCCGCAAATTTTCAACTAAGATGTTTCCTGAATCCTTAATTAAATCGACTTTTATTCCATCTTCTCCAGCAGCTTTTCCCCTGGTCATGTCTTTCAAGACCCCTCTAACTTCAACGCTAGTTATAGAAGTGGCCTCTGTATCCTGTTCATCACTACTTCCAATGAAAGTAGCTTGGTTGCTCTGGGTGCTGTACAGGTCAGTATAGAATTCTTGCGCTGCTTTTCCTATGTCATCGAAATGGCTGATGATGTTAGCCTTCTTATCTTTCAGTGCGTACATTTTACTTTGTATTATGCATAGTTTTCTTCTCATTAATTTCATGCTGCGTCCATATTTTACTGCTTCCTCAATATTTCCCACGTTATAATTTCGAATATCCCTTTCTTGTTGATCAGTTTCGACGACTCAGCGAATTCAAACCGACTTCTCGAGTTTGACATTTTCATGTTTTGCCATTTCTTTATTAGGTCCTTTGTTTCCTAGGAGGGATTACCTACCCGTTGCCCTGGTAACTTACCTCCCACTTTAATTGCGACTTCTTAGATCAATCTAGTTGAGGTTTCATTCATGACCTCTATGTTGTCACAATCTTCCTGTTCTAAAGCTACATACTTTTTGCGAGCACAAGCCTGAATTGGTCCGCTTTACCCTTAGTGCGTCTAGGTTGGCATGTACATTATTAACTTTATTCTTTCTCTCTACAAACTGAGAGAAATCCTAGACTTCTACATCCTACACTTTGCTGGGAACGGCAGAGTGTATGAAATGTATTTCATTCCTTGTCTCCCGATTAGGGCTTTTCCAGGTCTACTTCCTGTTGCCACGCTTCTTGAAGAAGGTATTCATTATTCAGAGCCTATTCCTTTCCGCTAATTCTACGAACATCTCTACTCTAGTGTTCCTAGGATCGATGTCGTAGTTTCCAATTGCTTGCTCGCCAGCCTGCTTTTCCCGCCTTTTGCATAGAAGTCGACTATGACTACAATATACGGAGTTTGCACCTTTCTCATTGCTAATTAAACATCTTCATAAAACTGTTCAATTTCTTCATCATCGTGACAGAAGGTTAGGGCATAGGCGTGTACAACCATTATTTTATACCTCCTATACAGCTTTATTACGAAGACTGCTACCCTCTCATTATAGCTGTAGAATTCATCAATGTTGCCTGCTATGTCCTTATGTACTAGAAATCCTACTTCGAATTCTCTCCTATCTGGAAGACCCCTGTAGCAGAGGACGTGGCCGTTAGTCAGCACTGTATAAGCCTCATCAGTTCTTCTCACCTCATTAAGCCCAATAATATCCGAGGCAGCAGGCCATACCTGATAATTTTTCAAGTCGCCCTGCTAAGCTAGCCTTACTCAATAGGGTGCACGTGTTGAACGTTTCCAGGTACAGTTTCCATTGGCGGCCTGTCTTAGAACCCTCTGCCGTGTCGCAGGTCTGACCGCCACTTTGGTCAGGTGCTCCGCAGCCGCTGGGGACTGAGGGCCATGTGTAAATTGTAGCAGTTATTAGGGAGGAAGTGGCCGAATAGTGCCCCAGGGAGGCCAATTCCCATTGCCATCAAAAGTAATAGTGATGACAATGACTAAGGCTTTCGCCTTAAGGCCTTTTAGGCCTAGCTAAATGGACTCCTCAGGACTCATGAATGTCATTACATGCGTGTTATGTGATTCATGAAACAGCCCGGCTGAGTTTTGGTGCTTTCTTGGTTGTTTCGTTAGCTTTGTTGGCTCCCCGCACAGTGCTTCGCATAACATCGATTCCCACAGGGCGTAGGATCTGCCGTTTTTTTTTTTTCTGACGATGTGTCGCAACGTTCAGGCAGTAGTCGAAAAATGCAGCGACTTTTTGAGACTCTTTGGGCGTTTCGGCGGTGGCCTCTAGTTTCGGATACTATTACGATTACGGATATTAAGGACGTAAGATGAAACGGGTGTTCTTTGTCGGCTTACCAGGGTCTGCTGTCGATTGTGTGTGTCTGTGTGTGCAGCGAAATTCGGCAGTTTCATTCATTGCAACGCGGTGCCTGTTGCCGCGTGGAACCAAACCATTGCTAATTTTGTGCATTGCGTCGCCTACCAAGATCACGCCGTCAATGCCGGGTCGAGCGAGTACCCCGAAGGACCATTAATACCCACTCCGCTCGTGACCGCGTGCAAGGATATGGCGAGGATTTTCTTTAGTGAACACGTGCTTGGCTCATGACTGCGCTATTGGATCGGACTGGACTGAATGGCTATGTCCAAGCTGCAGGTTGCCAACGCCGCCTTTATTTCGCGCTAAAACTAACGTAAACGAGAAATTTCGCGGCTGGTCGACCGTTTCGGTGCAGCGTGGTGCAAAAATACGAAATTGCATAGAAATGACGCAATTGGTATAGCTGTTGCACCCTGCTAGTAGTGAAAAAAAAAGCTTCATCTCGGAACTACATGGCGTTGGTAATTGAAGTCTGTTTCAGGGATCACCAGGCATCAGAAGTGATGAGTCAGTCAACATCTGAGAGAAATGAGAGACAGATAATTGAATAGCCCTAGACATGCAACGTGTAAAGGGACGACGAAGATTCAAAGGAGATGGAAAGGAAAACGGCGTAATAAATCACAGGTGCATGAGAAGATGTGGGCACCAATTAGAAAGATCAGGAAGCCAGAATTCAACTTGAGCCACTCCAAGCTGTAGCCGGTAGGCATAGGAGAAAGAGGGAAGCAGAATGTAAGTCGGCAATCGAGGTAATTACATAAAAGACAGAAAAAAGGAACCAGATGCAACTGGTAGAATACAAAAGGAATATTATTTAAGAATGGCATGCGAAAGATTTCAGTTTTCAGAAATATGCTTAGAAATAGATAAATGCCAGTTTTCAAGTTAAGGATGTTCTGGAGCAAAGTAGCGCGAACTGAGCGCGTTTATACATGTAAAGTGTTTGGGACATCGAACTCGTAAACAGTGTGAACAGTGCATGTGGTGCATGTGCCATCATACGTCTCTTAGTCCATCTCTCGAAAAGCTGCGCTCCCGAGATCTGTGACAACATTGGCGAGCCTGCCAGGATACTATTCCGGCCCTTTCACTGATCCTGATGGTCTAGAGATGGAGTGGGAACGTTTGGCGGCGATAGCTAAAGATTTAAACATGTCACAGGAGCAGGCGATGACGTTTTTCGAGTATGCTCACTGAGAGAAAGAAAATCAGTTCGAACGATCGCGCGAAGAGCACAAAAGAGAAAAAAGCCCGGCAGATCCCACCCCCTGTGGGAATCGATGTTATGTGAAGCAGTGTGCAGGGAGCCTACCAAGTTAACGAAACGACCATGAGAGTTTGGAAACTTGGGCGGCTGTTTCATGACATGCATGACGATGTCATGATATCTATGTCATGAGTGCTGAGGAGTCCAATAGCTAAGCCTAAGAGACATTAAGGCAAAAGCCTTAGTCATGCCCATGACCATGACATGGACCATCAATATTTAGCCTGTTTTCTTCATTTGGTATCACATCCGAACCCATTGTATTGGTTTTTGGGTGTTAGGAACTAATTTCTGTGGTTTTGGAGTGTTAATCTGTTTTCGTTGAGTCATTGTCATTTTTGCTGAGTCAGGCTCATGACTATGACTTCTACCTTCTTCATTTAGTGTTTCCTTCCCTTACTACCCACGTCCGAACCCATTTCGGTGATTTTTCAGTGTTAATCTTTTTTTTCGTTAAGTCATACTCATGACTATGACTTCTACCAACATCTTTTAGTGTTTCTTTCACTTAGTAAGCATGTCAGAACTGCTTTCGGTGGTTTTTGAGTGTTATTCTTTTTTGGTGAGTCATTGTAATTTTTGCTGAGTCATGCTCATGACTATGACTTCTACCATCATCATTCAGTCTTTCCTTCCGTTAGTATCAACGTCCAAACCCGTTTCGGTGGTTTTTGAGTGTTAATATTTTTCAAATGCAAAGCATTTCTTGACGAACATTTGCCACTTTGACAGTATCCATCTATCTAGCCGATTACATCTTGGTTCTCTCATTGTATGGTTAACTTGGTATTTACCAAAATTAGCATAGTATGACAAGACTATATGGCGAACACAAATGATAGGTTGCGACCTGAACATCACATGTGTGCATTGTAGGTCATGAAATAGCTGCCGACGTCTCGGTGCTCTCTAGGTCGTTTCATTAACTTGGTAGGTACCGAAATTGGCACAGTATGACAACAGTGTATGACGAACATAAATGATAGATCATGACATGAATTTCGTAATATGCGTGTCATGTAAGTTATCAAACAGTGGCCTAAAATGGCAATGACCAAGCAAAACGAATATTAACAATTAAAATACACCGAAATAGGTTCGGACGTGGGTACTAAGGCAAGCAAACATTAAATGATGATGGTAGAAGTCATAGTCATGAGCGTGACTCTGCAAAAATGACAATGATCAGCGAAAAAAAGATTCACACTCAAAAAAAAACTAAAATGGCTCTGACATGTGTAGTAAGTGAAAGAAACACTGAAGGATGGGGGTAGAAGCCGTAGTCATGACCATGACTCACCAAAAATGGCAATGAATAAGCAAGAAAACGTTAGCACTTAAAAAACACTGAAATGTGTTGTGACGTGAGTACCAAGTGACAAAAACACTAAAGAATGATGGTAAAAGTCAAAGTCGTGAGCATGAATTGACAAAAATGAGAACGACTCAGCAAAACAAATTAAAACTCAAGAACCACTGAATTGGTTCGGATGTGGGCACTAATAAATGAAACACTAAAGGATGATGCTAGAAGTCATAACGTGAGCAGGACTCAGCAAAAATGAAAATGACAAAGAGAAAAAAGATTAACACTCAAAAACCAATGTAATGGGCTCGGAGGTGGTGCTATGTGAAGGAAAAGGCTGAATATTGATGGTTGAAGTCATAGTCATTAGCATGACTAAGGCTTTCGCGTTGAGGTCTTTTAGGCCTAGCCAAAGAGACTCCTCAGGAGTCTTGAAATAAATTTCATGACCTGCTTGTAATGTAGGTCATCAAACAGCCGCCTAAGTCTTGGTGCTGTCATGGTCATTTCCTTAACTTGATAGGTTCTTCACACACTGCTTTGCATAACATCGGTTCCCAATGGGTGTGGGATCTGTCGGCTTTTTCGCTGGGTCATTGTCGTTAAAGGCGGCCGTTTCATGACCTACATGACGCGTATGTCATGAAATCATGTCATGACCTATCATTTATGTTCCTCATACCCTGTTATACTATGCCAATTTTGGTATCTACCAAGTAAACGATACGACCATGAAAGCACCAAGACGTTGGCAGCTAGCTAGCTAGATAGATAGATAGAAAGATAGATAGATAGATAGATAGATAGATAGATAGATAGACAGACAGATAGATAGATAGATAGATAGATAGATAGATAGATAGATAGATAGATAGATGCTGTCAAAGTGGCAAATGTTCACCAAGAAATGTTTCGCATTTGACGGGGTGTGGGCTCGCAAGCTAACATGCCTTCAGTTTTGTAGCAATCGCATCCCCGGCTGTTCAACGGCAAAGAAGATTTTCCTGCTGCCCTGGTCGATACCGTACGCGGACTAGTGTGGCTGTCCAAGCTGCGCATGCGTCAACGTTCCGCTGTCCATCGTCTGTCCGGCAACGATGCGAGGGACGCTATCAGGGACCGGACCGCATACAAAAGCGGTAGCAGACAGCCATCCTGTCGCAGTCTGACGGGGTGTGGGCTCGCAAGCTAACATGCCTTCTGTTTTGTAGGTAAGCCATAATTTTGGTCATAGCTACGTCTTTCTTGCTTTGTTTCGCCCCCGTCTGACTGCGACAGAGCCTTTTGCGTTGTGCTGTGCATTTTGTCATGTCCCTTGCATCCAGAATTCCAAACTGTGCTGCTTGTCGCGAACCGGTGCCACGGGATGCACTAAGCGTGTGCTGTAGTGACTGCAGCAGCTTATATCACACTGGGAAGTGCTCAGGCGTTGCAAAAAAGAACGTAAAAGTCAGCTGGGTGTGTCCAGAGTGCGCCAGGATAAAAACGACATCTGGCGCAATGAATAATTCTGAAGAGCCGCAGCCCACTCTGCGAGAGGTAATGGCAGCCGTAAGCTCTGTTCGAAGCAGGCTAGATGACTTCCACTCGCGAGTAGACAGACTTGATAAGGCCATGCAGTTGCAGTCCACTAAGAATGACACAGTGCTGGGATTAGCTAAAACGCAGAGTAAGCTAATCGAAAAAGTTGAAAGCTCGATGGAAATGCTGTCAAAGAAGTATGATGAGATAACCACATCTATTGCTTCTCAGAGCAGACAGGTTGCTGCTCTCAGGAAACACTCTGATGAATTAGACACATGTCTTGCGGCCAAGGACAAAGAAATCGCGCAGCTGCAGACAGCGGTCAGAAATTTGGAGATTTGTTCTAGAATGAATAATGTCGAAATTCATGGCGTGGAACCTGGTGCTAATGAAGACCTTAACATTGTTTTGAAATCTCTAGCAGAAAAACTCGATATACCATCGCTGACTTCTGATTGTATTGATGCAGCTCATAGGCTGCCAACTAGGGAAGGAAGGATACCGCCCATAATCGTTAAATTTACTTCAAGAGTACAAAGAGACACATGGTATAGCAAGCGTAGAATCTTGATAAAGGAAAACATTTTCATCAATGAGAACTTGACGGCTGAAACAAGGAGACTGCTCTGGCAGGCAAAGCAAGTTGCAAAGGTGAAGGCATTCAAGTTTGTGTGGACGAAGAATGGAATGGTTTTCATGAGAAAAACTGAAGGATCTGGCGCGAAGAAAATTGTCAGCGAAGCTGATCTATTAGGGCTAAATTAGTCATGTCTAATGCGCTCAATTCATTCGCGGAATGGGTACAAAGAAGGCAGCGCTTTCATGATGGCCGCACTGCACCATTTATAGAGCTTGTACACACTAACGTCAGAAGCATTAAAAAGCACTGGGATTCACTAAATGTGTACTTGAGCGAAGCATTGCAATACTTAGACATCCTCATATTAACAAAGATAAATATAACGCAGTCCGAATCTGCAGCGTATATTCTCGAAGGTTTTCAGTCACATTCAAAGTGCCGTGACCTGAGCAAGGGCGGTGGCATCTACGTTTTTGTTAAGAACGAATGGATAATGGAAGTAATTTCTGCTGACTTTACCGCAGCGGAAGTCGTTCCCTTTTAATATGCAAGCCTAAAGCTACTTTCCTGGTATTAGCAGTATACAGGCCGCCTAATTCTGATCTGAAAGTGTTTTTATCTGAATTGTCTACATTCCTCACTAAACATGCTCGTCATAACATAATTATAGCGGGAGATATAAACATTGATATCGCCAAACCAAGAAAACAGGGAGTCGCTGATTATGTAGATTTACTTTCAGCCCATGGTTTGGTACATCTAATACATGATTTCACCCGTGAAGAACTTGTAGCTTCCCGGCTCACGAGATCATGTATTGATCATATAGCGTCGAGATGCCCACACTTTGAAACCGATGCTGTAGTTATACATAAAAAAGTGGCAGATCATTATTTCACGGCCTTACGTGTGACAGATACTATCGCTTCTGAAGATGACGTGAATCACGTGGGATATTTCATAGACGACAGAAAGGTAGATAAGCTAGTCAGAAACTTTGACTGGACGACATTAGACACAACCAACCATGTGATAACGTATAATCAATTGGTAAATCAGTTTAGTACGTTCTTTTTACTATCCACGAAAAAAGTGAAACTTGAAACGTAGAAATCCGAAGAAAAAATGGATAACAGCATCCATTGTAGAACTATCTTATCAAAAAGATAGGTTATGGAGGCGTTGTAAAAATTACCCGACAAACCTGGATCTGCAGAAAGAATATCGAACCGCACGTAACAAGCTTACTGCTCAGTTACGAATAAGTAAACGGGAATACTACGCTGAAAAATTTTCACGGTGTCGCAGTAACGTAAGAAAGACATGGGGCTTGCTGAATGACTTGGCGGGAAAACCTGAACGTAAAAGTCTAGATGATGGCTTGCTGAAAACATTTTCGCCTGCAGAATCATTGGACATTGCTAACTCCTTTAAAGATGCCTTTGAACTATCACTAACAAAACTAAAACAGCAGTCTACTAGACCTCTGAATTTAAATTACCTAGGCCAGATAATTCCAAACTCTGCTATCCTACCACCCATTAATGCAAGTGACCTGTGGAACTTGATTAACGCTATTCCACTCAACAAACCGGCAGGTTATGACCGAATAAGAGCTCGAGATATAAAGTACAATTTCTATCATCTGCAAAACGTGCTCTTGTTTATCTTAAACGGATGCTTCGAAACAGGTATAATCCCGCAGGGCTTAAAGACCTCAGTAATTAGACCAATTTATAAGAAAGGTAGTAAATTAGATAAAAATAATTATAGACCAATTGCAATAATGAACGTGTTAGCACATGTAATGGAGAAATTTATTTACACTTGCATGATATCCTTTTGCGATAAATTTGATAAGTCCCTCTCAATACGGTTTTAGACGTAGCTTAAGTACAGTCGATCTGCTTGAAGAATGTAACGATTACGTATGTAAAAATATTGATCAAAATAATATTGTGCTTGGCCTTTTCTTAGATCTGACAAGAGCTTTTGAAACCATTGAACACAACATCATGTTATACAAACTAGAAAGTATTGGTTTCCGAGGTCCTTATTTGAAATTCTTTTCTAATTACTTCTCCAACCGTTTGCATGTAGTCTCTATAAAAATACATATAGTGATTTTACATCAGTTAGATATGGTGTACCTCAAGGATCGGTTCTGGGACCTCTTTTATTTAATATATACGTCAATGATATTGCCAACATGCAACTGAATGCTGCAATATTTCAATATGCTGATGACACTGCACTACTCATATCACACGAATCGTATTCTGAAGCCGTAAAACTACTTCAAGAAGACGCAATACGTGTGATTGATTGGTTACATGCTAATCAAATATATTTAAACAAAGAAAAAACTAACCATAATATGTTTTAGAAATCCTCATAAGACTGTTAGCCTAGACCTGTCCATTCAATTACATGGTTCTCAGTGTTTAAACTTGCTCTTGCATTTCTCTACCGCTATCCCCTACTGTTAAATACCTTGGTCTTCATTTTGACGACCGGATGTTGTGGGATGTTCACATTGACTACATAATGAAGCGTTTACGAACGGTAGCAGCTCAGTTACACACTCTTAAATTTAACACGCCTGTTAAGTTGCGAAGGTTAGTTTTCAAGGCTCTAGGCCAGTCTGTGCTCAGATATGGTATTTCAGTTTTTGGTTCCTGCTCACAAACGAAAGTAGATCGAGTGGATAAGCTATTGCATAGGATAGCTGCGAGCATACTGTATGGTACTGCTCATGACTGTTCAGACAAAGACGCAAGAAGTAATATTGCAGGTGTTGAGTCCTTTTCGGATCTGTTTGTACAAGTGATACTACTTCGTAATATTTTTTCGAATCGCCACAAAATAATACAGAGTAAACCTAAAGCGCTAAGAAAAACATACCTCTATCAGTTACCGCGTATATATACCAACTACGGTAAAAAGTGTCGCGAATTTTACGTTCCTTTTTATTTTAACCAGTTGCCGAAAGAAATACTTCAACAGCATTCCCAAAAAGAAGCCAAACAACAAATTACAGAATGGTTACTTCATCGTCTGAATATTTGACACGTATTTTGTGCGTCTGTATTTTTTTTGAACAGTTCCTATTTTATTTCACGATTGTCTTGTAAACAAAATATTGTTTTTTTTATATATGTATTTCTGTCATTTTTGCCATTTTCCCTAAAAAATACCGGGAAATCTTTTTTTTGTTTCTTTTTTTTTCTCACGCTACTAACACAGTAAAATATCTCGTGTTCTTTCGAAGCTGTTGCCATATGTATAATATGTGTTGTACCTCTGTCTTGTTAGCAGTGAGCTAGCACCTCATGTCTGCCGTGACCCGCCCACAAGCGACTTGCGCTTATGCGGGCACGAAATGTGTAATAAGTTGTGAGCTGCGGAAATAAAGGCGTATGTATGTATGTATGTATGTATGATCTACGGCGACGACAATCCATCGGTTGCCAGCGGCAGTAGATGGAAGAGGCCCGTATAAATCAATGCCGACACGGTAAAATGGGTGAGCTGGGCATGCAGGGAAGTGGCTGGAGAGGTGCGGCGAAGAGATGTGAGACACATTTGCGCTGCTCGCAGGCAATGCAGGAGCGCACGTATTTGCGGATGAAGGCGTACATGCCGCCCCAATAGTAGCGTAGGCGAAGCCGTGTGTAGGTCTTCGACACGCTGCAGTGACCACACTGGGGGTCGGAGTGAAAAACGGAGCATAATTCGTTTTGAAGGTGGCGGGGCACGACTAACAGCCATGTGCGGCCGTAATTGTAGTAGTTGCGGCGGTATAAGAAACCGTCGAGCATGGCGAAATGCAGGGCCTGTCGGCGTAACGCTCGAGTTGCCGAAGCCGCCGGAGGGTTGGACAAATATCGAATATCATGACAACCCATTGGTCTTTTCCTTGCCCCGTGGCCATGGCCGTGGTGATATGATCTCGACCGGGTGAGGTGGGTCATCACCGCAAGAATCAGGAGACGACGATGAAGGTGGGCATCGTGATGATGAAAAATAGAAGACTATTCACTTCATTGGTACATGATTTTGACTCTATCCGAGTCTCGAGCGGTTCTGCCTAACATGGGGGCCAGGACGGCCTTAAATAACCCCTCGTGGTCTTGTGGTAGCCGATGCCTCCTTCGGGGAACTTGTGGAAGTGTCAGTCCTTTGTCGGGTTGTCAAGTTGTCGACCTCTTCCCCCTCGGGTCCTCTCCTTTGGTTGCTCGCCTTTGCGTCTGCTCAGGTCGTAGAGGTGTGACGCTTTCTCGGGGATGAAGGGGATTATCTCGTCACGGGAAGAGCGCTCGGGCCTGTCTCCCACATTTGAGAGATACAGTTTCCATGAAGACGGGAGCGCGCAGGGATGTTTCCTGCACGTGACGGATCCGAGTTTTCCAAGAAGGTGATAACCGCCTCCCGTCATGGGAAAGCACGTGGCGAGGTTCCCCACACTTGACGGATCCGAGTTTTCCAAGAAGATGATAACCGCCTCCCGTCATGGGAAAGCGCGCGGCGATGTATCCCACACAGTTGAGCTGTCGAATTCCTTGCCGATCATAACAATGGTGTCAAGTGGAGAGATATCATAACTGTCGGTAGAAGTACTGGCACCTGAAGTAACTGGGAAGCGGTAGAGGGCATCGGCGTCAGAGAGTCTGCGTCCAGAGCGATAGACGACACGGATATCATATTCCTGGAGGCAGTGGGCCCACCGCGCGAGGCAACCCGGCTGGTCTTTGAGGTTATATAACCAGCAAAGAGCATGACTATCCGTCAGCACGTCATAGAGTCGACCGTAGAGATATGGGTGAAATTTTTGAAGTGCCCATATGATGGCCAGGCACTCTTTTTCTGTTACTGTGTAATTAGCCTCAGGTATTGTAAGGGCACGACTGGCTTAAGCGACCACATATTCGGTATTAGTGTTCTTACGTTGTGCGAGCACGGCACCAAGCCCTACACCACTGGCATCAGTGTGAAGTTCTGTAGGTACGCTTGGGTCAAAATGGCGCAAGATTGGCGGAGACGTAAGTAGGCGGCGAAGAGTCGTAAACGCATCCTCAGAGGCGTCCGACCAATTAGAAAGTTCATTGTCGCCTTGGAGAAGTTGGTTGAGGGGTGCGATCAGAGTAGCGAAATTGTGAACGAATCGTCAAAAATAGAAGCATAGTCCAATGAAGCTGCATGGAGATTTCAAGTTAGTGGGCTTCGGGAATTCGGATACGGTACGAAGTTTAGCATGGTCGGGAAGAATGCCTTCTTTGGAGACAACGTGGCTTGCTATATTCAGTTTTGTAGCTGCAAATAGGCACTTTTTCAAGTTAAGCTGGAGACCAGCATTCCGGAGACAGGTCAAAACTTCATGTAAACGGCGAAAATGGGTAGGGAAATCTGGGGAAAACACGACAACGTCATCGAGGTAGCAGAAACAAGTATGCAACTTCAGGCCTCGCAGGATGCCGTCCATCATGCATTCAAAGCTGGCGGGCGCGTTGCAGAGACCGAACGGCATGACAGTGAATTCGTACAAGCTGTCTGGTGTTACAAAGGCGGTGTTTGAACAGCCCGCGTCAGCCATGGGCACCTGCCAGTAGCCAGAGCGGAGATCTAAGGAGTAAAAAAACTCCGCTCTTGTAAAAAGTCAAGTGCGTCGTCTATACGTGGCAATGGGTCTACATCCTTTCGAGTAATCTTGTTAAGCCTGCGATAATCAACACAGAATCGTATAGTGCCATTTTTTTTCTTAACTAGGATGACTGGTGATGCCCAGGGACTACTATAGAAGGCTGGATGACACCGCGTTTGAGTATATCGTTCACCTGGTCATCGATAACACGTCCTTAGCTCGCCGATACTCGGTATGGACGCTGCCAAATGGGTGCGTGGCTTCCGGTGTCGATAGTGTGCAAAACAGTCGTTGTGCGGCCGAGTGACGTTGCTTGACAGTCAAAAGAGGAAGAGAAAGAAGCCTTGGAGCAAGTGAAGAAGTTCGGCTCGGTGCGTCGTCGTAAGGTCACTGGCAATAGACGGCGTAAAAGAACGTGGCAGTGACTGAGGAGGCGATTCTTCCATTGCGCATGATAAGCGGAGTCATCCGTTGTGCCAAAGATTGAAGGTGAAGCCAGTTGCTCTGCTCTCCCAAGGCTTTCACGGCGGCGTAAAGTAATTGGTTCGGCCAATGGGTTTGGCACAAACATCAGAGAGACGCCAGTGATGAACTCCAGAACAGCGAACGGCAGTGGTAGTGATCGGTGGCGAACTAAGATTTCAAATGGCGTGAAGAGTACTGTGCCGGCATCTACAGAGGCACAAGGTACACTGACAAGAGCAGAAGACCAGGCAGGTATAACGGTATCTTCTGAAACGGTGATTTTGAGACATGGATCCTTGTTGGCATGGATAATATCTGTCGAAAACGGAAACAGCTCAATTTTGGCGTGGGCGCAGTCGATGATCGCATGATGCGTGGAGAGAAAGTCCCATCCTAATATGACGTTGTGAGAACATGATGGCAACACGATGAATTCAATGACATAGAGAACCTCCTGAATGACGACATGAACGGTGTAGGCACCGAATGGCTCGACGTGCTGCGTGTTGGCCGTCCGAAGCGATAACCGAGAAAGCGGTGTCGTCACTTTTCCAATTTTGCGGGAAATACGGGCATCTATCGCTGAAAGTGCAGCGCCGGTGTCCTACAAGGGCTAGCGTCAATATTCCTTCTATTGCGACTTCAATAACCTTTTTCGAGGAACTGTGAGGCCTTTTACATTTTGCTGACACCGCAGTTCTTGCCTCCTGAACTGCGATATTTAGTTTTCCAGGCGCAGAGGGCTCCGCCGACGGTGCATGGGCGAAACGGAGCGCCGGCGAGGAGATGGTGAACGGCGAGCGGAGAAGGCGGTCTCAGCGGCAGGAGGAGAATCATAGCTGTCCGAATAATTGCGCCGTTGGAAACGTGGTGCACATTGTTGGAGACTTTCGGTGCAAGTTGGCGACAGTGACGTGCCACGTGTTTAGTACGGCCACAATAAAAACAAATCGGACGGTTGTCTTCCGTGCGCCAATGGTCTTGAGGTCGTGCATGCTGTACCACTGGTCGGGCGGGAGGGGATACAGGCGGGCGCAAAGGCGGGCGAAGTGGACCGTAGGTCTGCAATCCAGGTCTCGCAGTGACTTCGGCGTACGTAAGGGAAGCGGCAGTCGGAGCCTGATGGAACGAAGGCGGGACGCGGTCGGCTACCTGCCCCTTGATGACATATTGCAGAGCGGGCGCCAATGGAGAACTCGACGGGTCGTGTGTAAGCGGCAGCGAAAGCTGACGAGCAACTTCTTCACGGACGAACTCCTTGATTTGTACTAACAGCGATGCGTTATCCGGGGCCACAGCCAAGCTCGACATTGAAATGGCCTGTGGAAGAGACTGGCGGGTGGCTACGTGCTGTTTGCGTAGTTCATCGAAGCTTTGGCAGCGACTGACGAGTTCTGACGCTGTTGCCGGGTTTTTCGCCAGCAGCACCTGGAAGGCGTCGTCTTCAATGCCTTTTAAGATATGCCTGATCTTCTCAGCATCAGCCATTGCGGCGTCAATGCGGTTACAGAGGTCGACAACATCTTCTGTGTAAGTGGTAAATGTATCCCCGCCTTGTTGCGCACGACCACGCAAACGTTGCTCGGCGCGAAGCTTGCGAACGGCGGGGTGCCCGAATACCCCCGTTACGCTAGCTTTGAACGCCGCCCACGTCGTGAGGTCACGTTCGCGTTTTCGGTGCCACACGTTGGCGACACCGCTCAAGTAAAACGACACGTAATTCCGCTTTTGGGTGTCGTCCCAGTGGTTGTGGGTGCTCACGCGGCCGTACTCAGCGAGCCAGTCTTCTACGTCATGGTCTTCTGTACCACTGAAGATGGGTGGGTCGCGTTGACGTAACAGGCCAGGGCAGACCAAGGTAGTCACCGTGGCAGCGGGTTGTGGTTGTGGCGGTCCTTCTTCTGGCATGAAGACAGGCTGTAATGTCCGGTTGAGAAGTTCCAGATTTCCAGTTGTACCCCGCACCTCCACCAATTGTAAAGGGGGTTTATTTTGGTCGTAGAACGGCAGCGAGAAACGCAGCACCAGCAGGTAGGGCGTAGCCAGAGAGCCAACTGGGTATGAGGCACACGATGGCAACGGGGCTGTTCAGCGTGCCGATGTACTTCCTCACAATATATATATATATATATATATATATATATATATATATATATATACAATGAACGAGAAGAAAGGCAACCGAGGAGCTCGATTTCATTATTCATATCATAGGAAGCCAACAAACATAGACACCAAGGAAAATACAGGGGAAATTACTTGTACTTACTAAATGGTAAATAACTTAGTAATACAGCTAATAACTCAACTGCCAAACCTACTAACCAAATGTAACATATTTATCGAAGCAACTAACTTCAGAAGAGTGTAGAGAGAACTGACCGACACATTTTGTTTGAGGAATGCCACTAGGTGAGTCACGTCAATTGCACGACGCTGCCGTGTAAAATTTAAGCCCAAGCGCAACGCACGCTGAATTCTTTTCGAAAAGTTCCCATTGCATGCTAAGCAGCACACCTACTGAAACAAATTTGGGTGTGGCGCCATTCCTGGGAAAAGATTTCTATGATCGCACAATTCAGCCATCTGGCGCCGCAGGTCGATCCCCGATGATGATGATGATGTTGATTTTTGGCATCCCCTTTGAAACGGGGTGGTAACAAATGCTCATCTAACCTGATTGAGTTACTCATGTATGTTATACATGCATTTAATTCTTGCATTTTTGTCTACATCTCAGTAATCTTTTTTCTCTTCCTCAAAACTTGTGTTTATTTCTGTTCAGTTCAGTTATATGTGTTTTAGTACCATTCTGTTATATTTCATTTCACGTTTACAATTTGTCTCTGCTACTGTATAACGTTGCACTTTTCATTCCGTTCGTTTTTTTTTTTTGTTTATATGCTGTCACTCACTCCCCTCTGCAATGCCTCGGCGATTGAGGGTATCGAAAATGAAAAAACAAAACAAAGGTGGCAGATCCAAAGCCTTGTGGGAACTGGTGTTATGCGATGCAGTATGCGGGGAGCCTACCAAGTTTACGAAACGACCATGATAGCACCTAGACGTAGGCGGCTCTTTCATGACCTACATGACACGCATGTCATGACATTTAAGTTATGAGTCCTCAGGGGTCCCTTTAGATACGCCTAAGAGACCTTAAGGCGAAAGCCTTAGTCATGCTCCTGACTATGACTTTGACCCTGAAACTTTAGCCTTTTCCTTCACTTAGTATCACATCCGAACCCATTCCATTGATTTTTGATTGTTAATCTTTTTTCGCTGAGTTATTATTTCTGATGAGTTCATGACTGTTCATGACCATGGCTTCTACCACCATCCTTTAGTGTTTCCTTCACTTAGTACCCACGTCCAAACCCATTTCAATGGTTTTTGAGAGTTATTCGTGTTTTTTTTTTCTTTGCAGCGTCTTTGCATTTTGCTGAGTCATGCTCATGGCTATGGCTTCTACCACCATCCTTTGGTGTTTCCTTTACTTAGTACCCACGTCCGAATCAATTTCAGTGGTTTTTGAGTGTTAACCTTTATTTTGCTGACTAATCGTCATTTTGCTTAGTCATACTCATGGCTATGACTTCGATCATGAAACTTTAGCCTTTCCTTACACTTAGTACCACATCTGAACCCGCTCCATTGGCTTTTGAGTGTGAATATTTTTTCGCTGAGTAATGCAGTTTTGCTGAGTCATGCCCATGACTAGGCCTTCTACCATAATGCTTTAGTGTTTTCTTCCCTTAGTACCCAGGTCCCAAACCATTTCGGTGGTTTTTGAGTGTTAAATGGTTTTTCGCTGGGTCACTGTCATTTTAGGCGGCTGTTTCATGACCTACATGGTACGCATGTAATGATATTTATGTCATGACCTATCATTTATGTTCGTCATGCACCGTTGCCATACTACGCCAATTTTGGTACTTACCAAGTTAACGAAACGACCATGAGAGCACCAAGACGTAGGCAGCTGTTTCATGACCTACATGACACACATGTCATGATATTCATGCATGACCTATCATTTATGGTCGTCATACACTCTTGTCAGACTACACCAATTTTGGTAAGCACAAAGTTAACGAAACACCAATGAGAGCTCCAAGACGTAGGTGGCTAGCTAGATAGATAGATAGATAGATAGATAGATAGATAGATAGATAGATACTGTCAAAGTAGCAAATGTTCGCCAAGAAATGCTTCCCATTTAAAAACTTCTCTATCTTGTACCGCCACCTATGCCGGTAACGGATCCGGTTGTATTAATAATCTCTTGCATGCTTTTCTTCCCCCGCCTTCTATTTACACCACGGCCTCTGGTCTTCGGGGAAAGCTTTCGGGGAACTTTCGTGACCCTACAGTGTTATTTTTCCTTACTAGAGATGTGTTTGCTTAAAAAGTATAAGATAATTGCAAAGTGATTTGCAAATTAATCAGAAAGAATAAGTTTTCCTGTATCAACTATTATATATGCAGACGATACATGAACACTACCTTGAGCAAGAACGGCGACTTTAAAATGTAGCTAAGCGTAAAAGCACCGCATCATAATTGGCTCCATAGGCAGTGCTACGATGTTCTCACTCTTCGATCATTCCTACCAAGATACCATTTCAGTGCACGCCCGCCGAATGCGGTGCTTTACTAAACATCAAGCCGTCGATAATTTCAAGTTGACAGCGAAGAAATGTAATGGCTCTTTCTTTCATTGCGTAAGCATTCTACGGCTACTGCCCTCGCAAGTATGTGGGAATGGCTGTAACGCGTGGCGCAATACGCATCATAAGAATACATGGGTTACTCTGGGGCTATTTATGAGACTGCCTTATGATTACTTGGATTTATGACGATTTATTGTAGTTTAATGAAAGGGTATTTGGAGTAATTAAGGAAGGAAGGAGAAATAGACGGAAAGATAGGGAGGTATAGCCAGTTCTCAGGCCGGCTGGCTACCCTTTGCTGGGGAAAGGGCGTAAGGGGAATAAAAAATAGACAAGAGATCCTAAAAAAACGGGAGAATACGGCACTGCTTAACGCATGTCTCTAAGACCCGTTCTCCGCAAGAAGCGTAACAACGCTTTAAAATTCTGTGCAGAGGACGGTCTCGGCCAGTGTCCCAGGACCATAGGCGGAACGTGTTCATTTTTCCGGGGGGGGGGGGGGACTGGGGCCTGACCAGCCTTCCAAACCTCACCCATATATATATATATATATATATAATATATATATATATATATATATATATATATATATATATATATTGCCCTTAATAACAATTACACTTGAAACTTCGTCTGACCTCAAAAGATTGTTCACTGAAGTCACGAGCAAGTATTTGCAAGACCTCAGAGTAGGAGACAATTCAGTTTTACAGCCTAAGTCCCCTCGCACCGCCAAGAGACTGGCTTCCTTTGGTTGAGCCATGCGACAAGCGGATTCAGTTAAACACGTTAGGGAGATACATGTGTCTTGTGCGTATTGACACGTATATATGTTTATCTTTCACCGGTGGCCGCTTTCCACCGGCTGACAAATGTTAAACGTTATCGCTCGGCGCAGGACGCGCCTGTATCGGAAGTTTCTAGAACGTTATCGATGCTTCTTTTCGTTGCCTGTTTTCAGCGACGCTTATGTTATCTGATTGTGTGACCGACGCGAATTGTCTAGAACTTTCTGGAAGACACGCGGGCATCAGGGATTAATCTGGAACCTTCGATGACTCAGGTATAAAAGCCGACGCACTTCACCGCTGATCAGATTTTCGACGACCGCCGACTGTGTTCGCCGCTATCGTTGTGCTTTGAGTGCACCTTGCTTTTGTGGGCACAGGTTCGCCCAATAAAGAATCAGTTTCTTCATACACAGTTTTACGACTGTTTACTTCAGCGTCACTACTACGTGACATCTGGTGGAGGTGCTTTTGTGTCCATGCAGCGGACGCCCCCGCAAAGCCGCGACCCAAGCCCGAAACCGGAGGACAAGACCAACGTCGCCAAGGACCAGCGAGCTAGCCGCAGGCAGCAAGGACTTTGCCAGAATACGGACTTCTTCCCGAGAAGACCACAGCGACCAAGGCCAAGTCAACGACCCCAATGGCAGCCCCAGCGTCCCCCATCCTGCTGCAGTAACCTCGGGAGCCACCGACCTTCCGTGGATCATCAGCTGAAGACCCTGAAACATGGCTGGAGACGTACGAGAGGACCGCGACATTCAACAAATGGAGCGACGACTGACAAGCTGCGCCATGTCTATTTTTCGTTGGATGACACTGCTCGGACATAGGTTTGAGAACAGAGAGACCACCCCTGGTGACTTGGGACCTATTTCGCGAGAAGCTTCGTGAGGACCTTCACGAGTGTCGTACGAAAAGAAAGGGCTTAAGTTCTCCCTGGAAACCAGAGTTCAATTGCCGAACGAGAGCATCGCGATCTTCATGGAGGAGATGACTCGCCTCTTCCGCCACGCCGACCCCGACATGTCTGAAGAAAAGAAAGTTAGGTTCTTGATGCGGGGCGTCAAAGAGCATCTATTAACCGGATTGATGCGCAACCCGCCCAGGACTGTGGCAGAATTTGTTTCGGAGGCGACAACGATCGAGAAGACGCTTGAAATGCGAGCCAGGCAATACAACCGCCGTGCGCTCACAAACTACGCCGAAGCTCAAGCTCTAGGCGCCGATGACCTGCACGAGACGATCAGAGCTGTTGTACGGGAAGAACTACAGAAATTATTCCCAAGATCGCAAGCCTCAGGTGACTTCAATCGCGGACATAGTTAAAGAAGAGGTTCAGTGATCACTGGAAGTGCCAGAAGTTCCGGCATCGCCTCAACCACAGCCACAAGCGATGACCTACGCCGCCGTCGCCCGTCGTCAAGGCCCCCCTCCGCGCTCGCGCCAGGGCCCCGTAACGCCGCAGTTCCGTCGTCCACCGCCGCCGCCGCCAGCACGCCCGCCCGTCGCCCAGCGCAGCTACCAGCGGAAGACGGACATTTGGTGCGCCCCCGACCACAGCCCGCTCTGCTATCACTGCGGGAAGCCGGTCATGTCTACCGCCGATGCCCATACCGCGAAATGGGCCTACGAGGGTTCGCCGTCAACGCGCCACGTCCACAGGCTTGGCGAGCGACCACGCTGACATCGCCTGACTACCTCGCCGGAGCCCAGTGGCAACCACGACGACCCTCACGCTCGCCGTCACCTAGGACGCTACCTGTCACCGCAGCGCCGACCATACACTGGCCCAGCCAGGGGCCAGTCCATGAGCCCCTATCCGGGAAACTAAAAGCAACAACCGATGGAGGTGTGGTTGCTGTACGACGCAATGCCGAAGATCCTCCGCCGTCATCGAAGAATATTCGCGAATCATCACGACGAGATATCAGCACGCCGCCTGGAAAGAGCCTTGACGACAACACTTCGCCGCCGAAAGTAGACCTACCGACGCGACGTAGCAGCAAGCGGAGCAAGCCGACGCAGCCGTGATCCGACGCCACGACTTAACCGTAACGCCATACGACGGTCTACCGACCTAGACGTGCTAATCGATGGTCACAACGTCACCGCTCTCGTCGACACTGGAGCCGACTATTCCGTCTTCAAGTGGCCCGTTCGCCGCCAAGTTGAAGAAGGTGAAAACGGCCTGGCAAGGACCCGATATCCGGACAGCGGGAGGCCACCTAATAACGCCGGCTGGAATCTGCACAGCACGAGTCACGGTTAACAACCGCACTTACCCAGCGAGCTTCGTAATCCTGCAGCAATGCTCCAGGGATGTCATCCTAGGCATGGACTTTCTAAACCAACACGGTGCAGTCATCGACTTAAGGTCCAAGTCGATAACGCTTTCAACACACAAAGCGATACCGCCGGATACAAGCATCAGTTACCATGCCTTGAATGTGCTTGAAGAACAAGTCACCGTTCCGCCTCGCTCAAGCGTAATGATTTCCGTCGGTACCGAAGTGTCTGCAGACATGGAGGGCGTCATCGAGGGCGATCATCACTTACTGCTCGACCGTGAAATTTGCGTTGCTAGAGGCATAGGTGAGCTACGTGCAGGGAAAGCAAGGGTGATGCTCACGAACTTCAGCCCGAATATAAGCACATTAACAAAGGCACCACGGTCGCCTACATCGACGAAATAGTACAAGCCAGCAGTGCTTTCGCCTTCACGGATTCCAGTGCACCTGCAACGACGACTATAGTACCTGAACCAACTTTCGACGTCAATCAGAACCTTCCCAGGCATAAGAAAGAACAACTAAAAGCTCTGCTCCTGCAATACAAGGACTGCTTCTCGTCGTCGTCAAAAGTTCGACAAACCCCTGTCGCCAAGCACCGCATTATAACCGACGAATATGTCCGCCCACTCCGTCAGAGCCCGTACCGAGTTTCGGCGCGCGAACGCGAGGCCATAAGGCAACAAGTCGACGAAATGCTACGCGACGACATCATCCAGCCGTCCAAGAGTCCGTGGGCGTCCCCCGTGGTGTTAGTGAAGAAGAAGGATGGAACCCTACGTTTCTGCGTCGATTATCGTCGCCTCAACAAGATCACGAAGAAGGACGTATACCCCCTCCCACGGATTGACGACGCCTTGGATCGACTCTACAACGCAAAGTATTTTTCGTCGATGGACCTCAAAACCTCAAATCGAAGTCGACGAGAGGGACCGGGAGAAGACTGCCTTTATAACACCAGACGGACTGTTCGAGTTCAAGGTCATGCCGTTTGGTCTTTGCTCGGCACCTGCGACTTTCCAACGCGTCATGGATACAGTACTGGCAGGCTTGAAGTGGCAGACTTGCCTCGTCTATTTGGACGACGTCGTTGTGTTTGCTTCAAGCTTCGAAGAACACCTGCGGCGCCTTGAAACAGTTCTTCAAGCAATCAAAACCTCCGGACTCACGATTAAAGCCCGAAAAGTGCCGCTTCGCATATGAGGAGCTCTTGTTTTTGGGCCACGTCATCAACAAGTCTGGAGTGCGCCCCGACCCTCAGAAAACTGCGGCCATCTCCAACTTTCCTCCGCCCGCTGACAAGAAGGCAGTGCGTAGATTTCTTGGACTGTGCGCCTATTACAGGCGCTTCGTCAAGAATTTTTCACGGATCGCTGAGCCACTGACGTATCTCACGAAGGCCGACGTCGAGTTCAAGTGGGAGACGCCGCAAGTCGAAGCATTCGAAGAACTGAAGCGACGTCCTGCAATCGCCGCCAATACTTGCGCATTTCGACGAAAACGCCGATACCGAAGTCCACACCGACGCAAGCAGCGTAGGACTAGGTGCCGTGCTTGTGCAGAGGACTGACGGACTAGAAAGGGTTGTAAGTTACGCTAGCCGGTCGCTATCGAAGGCGGAAGCAAATTATTCCACAACAGAAAAGGAGTGCCTCGCCATCATCTGGGCTACATCAAAGTTTCGCCCCTACCTCTATGGCAGACCCTTTAAAGTTGTGAGCGACCACCACGCCTTGTGTTGGCTAGCTAACTTGAAGGATCCTTCAGGTCGCCTCGCACGCTGGAGCCTGAGACTTCAAGCATTCGACATCACCGTCGTTTACAAGTCCGGGCGAAAGCACTCTGACGCCGATTGTTTGTCTCGCGCCCCCGTCGAACAGCCGCCACAAGACGACCAGGATGGCGACACTTTCTTGGGACCCATCAGTGCCGACGAATTCGCCGAACAACAACGAGCTGACCCGGAACTAAGGAGCCTTGTAGAATACCTGGAAGGCAAGACCGTCATTGTGCCGAAGGTGTTCAGGCGAGGATTGGCGTCGTTTTTCTTGCAAAACGACATTCTACTAAAGAAGAACTTCTCGCCTCTCCGAGCCAACAACCTCCTCGTGGTACCCTCAGCATTGCGTCCAGAGGTTCTGCAAGCTCTCCATGACGACCCAACGGCTGGACATCTCGGTTTTTCACGCACTCTCGCGAGGATACAAGAAAAATACTACTGGCCTCGCCTCTCTGCCGACGTCGCCCATTACGTAAGGACATGCTGAGACTGTCAGCGACGCAAAACACCGCCGACAAGGCCAGCCGGACTTCTACAGCCAATCGAGCCACCTCGCCGACCGTTCCAGCAGATCGGAATGGACTTACTGGGGCCTTTTCCGACGTCGACGTCCGGGAATAAATGGATCGTCGTCGCTACGGACTACCTCACCCGCTACGCCGAAACAAAAGCCTTGCCCAAAGGCAGTGCCGCCGAGGTAGCCCGATTCTTCGTTGAGAACATCCTCCTGCGTCACGGTGCCCCAGAAGTCCTCATCACCGACAGAGGCACGGCCTTTACGGCAGAACTAACTCAAGCCATCCTGCGGTACAGCCAGACAAGCCATCGCCGCACCACCGCCTACCACCCGCAGACGACTGGCCTCACTGAGCGTCTAAATAAGACCATCGCCGACATGCTGGCAATGTACGTCGACGTAGAACACAAGACGTGGGATGCCATCCTTCCGTACGTGACCTTCGCATACAACACGGCCGTGCAAGAAACGACGCACATGGCGCCGTTCAACCTCGTCTACGGAAGGAACCCGGCAACGACGCTTGACGCAATGCTACCAGACGTCGCTGACGAAGAAAATCTCGACGTTGCCACTTATTTGCAGCGTGCCGAAGAAGGTCGACAGCTCGCCCGACTGCGCATCAAGAACCAGCAGAGGACCGACAGCCGACACTACAATCTTCGACGACGCTACGTCGAGTACCAGCCCGGAGACCGTGTTTGGGTCTGGACTCCGATAAGCCGACGAGGACTTAGCGAGAAACTCTTACGTCGCTATTTCGGACCATATAAGATCATCCGACGTATTGGCGCACTGGACTATGAGGTCGTGCCAGACGGCATTTCGCAATCACAGCGGCGCCGCGCACGACCCGAAGTCATCCATGTGGTGCGTCTTAAGCCTTTCTACGCCCGCTGACGAACTTAGGTACTTTGTTACTTTATTTTTTTTCTTTATTACGCGTGGTTTTGTTTTCGCTTTTACATTTGTTTGTAGCATCGGGACGATGCTTTTTAAGGGGAGGGTATTGACACGTATACATGTTTATCTTTCACCGGTGGCCGCTTTCCACTGGCTAACAAATGTTAAACGTTATCGCTCGGCGCAGGACGCGCCTGTATCGGAAGTTTCTAGAACGTTATCGATGCTTCTTTCCATTTGCCTGTTTTCACCGACGCTTATGTTATCTGATTGCATGACTGACGCGAATTGTCTAGAACTTTGTGGAAGACACGCGGGCATCAGGGATTAATCTAGAACCTTCGATGACTCAGGTATAAAAGCCGACGCGTTTCGCCACTGATCAGATTTTCGACGACCGCCGACTGTGTTCGCCGCTTTCGTTGTGCTTTGAGTGTAGCTTGCTTTTGTGGGCACAGGTTCGCCCAATAAAGAATCAGTTTCTTCAAACACAGTTTTACGACTGTTTACTTCAGCGTCACTACTACGTGACAATATCAAAAATTGTCTTCGTCAGTGCACTCATTTGTACTTTTTTGTGTATCATATAATGAGTGCAAAAAATCATAACGCTTAGTGAATCCATCATTTTAGGCACCGCACATCATCTGCTGGGAATACATGACAAGAGAGTTCATTACTGGAGAAAGTGCCGAACAGTGGAAGAAAGGGCTTAGGAGGAGCAGGAGGAGTCCATCGGCCTATAATATTAGCTTTCCCTAAATGAGAGTACGCGTTCATCAATTCTTCACGAGACAATTTACGTGAACAGTCGATAGTAACACAACGTGAACAATGCAAAAACGCGCGAGATCACCGGAGGCCTAGATTGCATCTTTGATCTGCTGACTGCCCTTATATATAACACACATTCCAACTCTCCCGCTTAGTCCGTCGAACTCCTGAATTTCGACCAATCTTCACGATTGTACGCACACGGCCATAAATCTCTCGAAGGACTGCCCAAGCACACCCGAAAAAAAGGGGGAAAAGTTAGTAGCCCTTCCCCTGTCAAGGAAATGGGGGTAAGCGAAGCTTGTCGTGTGTTTCTTTGATGTTCCTCCGAACGAACTGCATTGAGGAGTACGAAGCTGCGCTCGAACCACAACCGGCCACACACACTGCAGCTGGCTCCGAATTTCCGGTTGAGAAACTCGCGTTGAAACCTGGCCGTCGCACCGGGGATGTGGGCGCTAGCGTTGCCGAGGCGTGCACCACCGTTGTCGGGTTCTCGGGTTGCTTGAGGGCTAGACGACGCTGAAGTTCGGCCTCAACATCCCGCTCCCGCGACTCAGGGTTGGCGGCTCTCCATTGACGTTTGGCCTCAACATAGCGATCCCTCAACTCGGGGTCCGCGGCTCTTCGCTGACGTTTTATTTATTTATTTATTCAAAATACCTTACAGGCCTATTGAAGGGCATTGAGTAAGGGGGGCAACAGTAATTACAAGTCAAAAAATAAAAAATAAATATACAGACGAAAAAAAGAAAAAAAAGGCAACAATGCAAATATTACAAAAAGCAAAGTACAACATCTTTATACAATATTAATACACAAGGAATTCAAGTTATCACGGAATGTTTCGCGATTAGAGATGGATGCAATGTGATCCGGAAGACTATTCCAATGTGCAATAGCTCGAGGTAGTGGTGATGACTTAAATGCCTTTGTTTGACCATGAATGCGTGCAAAACTAAGTGCATTGTGAATGCGTCGAGATGTGCGCACAGGTACATGAAGCGGCAAACAGTGAAATTTATTACTCTAAATGTGCCTGTGAAAAAGACATAAAAGAGCGATGACACGGCGATCTTCCAATGACTGAAATGCAAGGTCTTGCTTTATTCGGGTAACACTTGTATGATAGTCGTAGTTGCCAGATATG
Source organism: Dermacentor silvarum (assembly GCF_013339745.2). NCBI lineage: Eukaryota > Metazoa > Arthropoda > Arachnida > Ixodida > Ixodidae > Dermacentor > Dermacentor silvarum. Next base: position 79,546,960 of record NC_051164.1, read on the forward strand.
AATCTGGCTGCCCTATTTTGAACACCTTCCAACATACGGATTAGATAATCTTGATATGGTGACCATGTAGATGAAGCGTTTCGCCTGGGCTTCGGAAGCCTTTACGCTAGAATCAGCACGTCGATGACGAGCGCTTTCCCGAGAGCGTTAATTCTGGATGGATTTCCATGGAATTTCTTCGAATATAAATCTTTCGTCATTTAAGACAATGAATGGCTCATACCCCCTCAAGCAATGGCTCATACCCCCGTGAACGCGGCCTCCCCATTACGACGACAGAAGAGGGGCGAAATTCTACGCTGGAATTATTAGCTGCAACGCAGCCAGCTGTGGAAGCAGACGACTACGACGAACGTGGGAGCAGTGGCACGAGCGCGTGTCGAGCACCGCGGGTGCCTACCACCTGTGCAGACAGTGCAGCTCTGAGAGCAGCTGTTTTTTTTAGCGTTACATCGCCGGCGCAGGCTAGCGTATACAAGTTTCGTTTGAAAAAAGGACGGGAACCATCTCACGATGACTGTCAATGGTAATGCGTTTAGCATTGAATGAATATAGCGACAGAACGTATTCCCAACTGCAAAACCTATTATGTATGGGGCTGCGTGTAATGCAGCGGGTGCCACCTAGCGCTGCCACCGCGAAGGCTGCGCGTGGTCTCCGAAATGCATGGCGCGCCGGTGCGTGCGAACGCTGAGAAACGCGTCATGCGGCAACCGAGCTCCTCTCTCGCGCTTCTCTTTGGACGCACTGTGCCATCTAGCGACACTGCCGAGAAGTGCGAGCATGGCTTCCAAGATGTGTGGCACGCTGGTGCCTGCGAACGCCAAGAATGCTTCAGCCGCTTGCCGTGCACTCTGTGGCAGATACTCAGTGACCCAAGTTGGCGAGTGGTTCATTCAAGAGCGATACATACGCCGTGTGTTTATCGCCCAGCTGGCTAATACGACGTACGTCTGTTTGCTGTCCTTGAGGAACTCTTGTGACAGGGGTTCGATTCTGCTCCGCATCGCAGAGATTTGCCACGGCAGATTCTTGTGGCGACCTTGTAGCGCGGCAAATTCGCAGTTCATTCAAGCGTGGCACACACGTACTGGCAGATATCCAGTGACTCAAGTTGGCATCAAAGGGGTTCATTGAAGACCACCACAAAGCGAATGGCACATACCCCGTACTACAAATATGCACAAAGAATTTCTTCGAACAGCGGTGGCTTACCCAGTCCCACTTCCACGATGACACCCGTTGGCATGAAAGAGCTTCTTTGAATACAGGCACGTATGTACACATTCGCACCTACTCAGCGGATCAAGTTGATCCGCCGGCTGTTTTCGAAGCCTGTTGCCTCAGCACAGCAGCGCGATGCGCTGACCATTCCACCATGGACTACCCAGTGACCCAAGTGTGCGGGAATATGTTCAGATGCAAATATAGATCATAATCATCATCATCAACAGCCTATTTGTATGTCTGCTGCAGGACGAAGGCCTCTCCCTGCGATTTCCAGTTATCCCTGCCTTGCACTAGCTGATCCTAATTTCTACCTGCAAATTTCCTCATTTCATCGCCCCACCTAGTTTTCTGCCGTTCTCGACGGCGCTTTCCTTCTGTTGGCAGCCATTCTGTAACTCTAATAGTCCGTCGGTTATCTACCCTACGCATTGCATGGCCTGCCCAGCTCCATTTTTTTTCCCTTAATGTCATTCAGAATATTCATTATTCCCATTTGCTCTCTGATCCAGACCGCTCTCTTTCTGTCTCTTAACGTTAGGCCTAACATTTTTCGTTCCATCGCTCTTTGTGCTGTCCTAAACTTGCTCTCGAGCTTCTTCGTTAACTTCCAAGCTTCTGCCCCATATGTTAGCACTGGTAGAATGCAATGATTGCACACTTTTCAATGACAGTGGTAAGCTCCTAGTCCGGATTTGACAATGCCTGCCGTATGCACTCCAACCCAATTTTATTCCTGTAAATTCCTTCTGATGATCAGGGTCCCCTGTGAGTAATTGACCTAGATAAACGTACTCCTTTACAGACTCTAGAGGCTGACTGGCGATCCTGAATTCTTGTTCTCTTGCCAGGCTATTGAACATTATCTTTGTCTTCTGCATATTCATCTTCAACCACACTCTTACACTCTCTCGGTTAAGGTCCTAAATGATATGTTGTAATTTGTCCCCATTGTTGCTGTTTAGGACAATGTCATCGGCAAACCGAAGGTTGCTGAGATATTCGCTGTTGATCTTCAATCCTAGGCCTTCCCATTCTAAGATATTTAATACTTTTAAGCATTCTGTGAATAGCATTGGAGAGATTGTGTCTCCTTGCCTGACCCCTTTCTTGATAGGTAACGTTCTACTCTTGTTGTGGAGAACCAAGGTAGCTGTAGAATCTTTGCAGATATTTGCCAAGATATTCACCTAGACCTACTGTTTTCCTTGAATACGCAATGCCTCCATGAGGGCTGGTATCTCTACTGAATAAAATGCCTTTTCATATTCTGTGAAAGCCATATAGAAAGGTTGATTGTACTCCGCAGATTTCTCTATTACGTGATTGATATGGATGTGATCCATCGTAGAACATCCCTTCCTGAAGCCAGCCTGTTCTCTTGGTTGACTCAAGTGCTGCCGTGATTCTATTGGAAATTATCGTGGTGAATATTTTATACAATACAGAAAGCATGCTAATGGGTCTATAATTCTTGAATTCTTTAACGCCTCCCTTCTTATGAATTAGTATAATGTTTGCGTTCTTGCAGCTTTCCCTTATACTTGAAGCCGTGAGGCATTGCGTATAAAGGGCCGCAAGCTTTTCGAGGAGCAAATCAGGAGCAATTCTCTCTGCACGTTTCCTCTTATCGGGACCGTTCGCAAAATTCACGTGAAGCAAATGTAGGCCTACGCATATTTTACATGCCAAGAAGTATACCTGAAAGAAATCACGGTAACGTGCGAGAAGAATCAAAATGGTCCCTAGTTGCGACTGCAGTTGTTATCGATTTCGGCACTTTCCAGCTATAGAAGCAACGTCTGGGATTCGACAAAATTAATCTTTATTCTGAGACCTGCGGCAGAAACTGAAGCACAACCTGCGGCAGAAACAGGTCTGTGATCCAGTTACTGAAAAAAAAATACGCATATGCAATACAAGTCAAAGTGGACAACATTTTGACAGTCATAAATGTGCGTGCGCTGCGTTGCAGAATAGTACTGTCCCGGGCAAATGTTTATTCCGGTCGCGCGTCACGCTTCTCCACTGCTTCATCCTCTTCTCTTTGGACAGTGACATTCGACACCGTATTACCACGTGAGTCCTCATGGCGGGCACTCCCGACCATCTCTGTGGTGTTTGTTCCGGCGCTGTCTTCAGCGGTGACGAACTCGGTCTCGCTCTCGGTGCTCGTGGAAGTGGTGCGCAGGCGTACGGTACGCACAATCGAGAACCGTATTTCGGATGGGAGCGTCTTTGTGCTTGAACGCCTGCAAGAGCAAGTTGAGGTCAAATTCCTCAGTTATGTTCTTGTATACAAAGTATATTAACGGCTTTGAAAAGCAAATTTCGTACATTCAGGTCGGGGTGGGAATTGAACCCGGGCCTCCGGATTGCGAGACGAGCACGCTGCGCCGCGACGCCACTGCGGCTCCGCGGTTCTGGCTGACCAAAGGTGTGGCCAGTGCGTGCGTCATTGGCAGAGCCATTTGGCTGACTACAGGTGTGGCCTCGTGTGTGCGTCATTGGGCACGTGATAGCGCAGCCAATGGGGAGGAGGAGGCGCCAGGTCATGAGTATATAAAACGAGCGCGTTCGTGACGTTTGGAGGTCTACAAAGGGTATAATGCTTTCCCATTTGCGCCCGTAAGCAGTCTTAATGTCTCTGCCGAATTTGTTATTGCTATTAGGAATTTTAGAGGATTTAATTCAGTTTGCATTATACCTCTATGTATCTATGTAGAAATGTCTACGCCTAAACTGCTTCCCTACAGCTTGAGTCAATGTGTCAATGAGTCAATGAATAGAGCATGGCGCTGCGGTGTTGAGGCAACCAGCTTCAAAACTATCTGTCCGATCAACATGAGTCGCCGAGTACAGAACACGAGGCATGTGGTGCTGTTCAATAAACATCTTTGATGCCGATTTGGTTTAAATGGGTATGTGTCACTCCATATGCGCCCCCTTTATAATCTTTTTATAAAGGATATCATCTACAAACACGTATCGACCATAGGATAGATTGCTAATCGCATTAAAGTCGCCAATCGTCTTCAAAGGTTGCATGAACCACCAATTTTCATTATCGCTCTGAAATCTTGCTGCTTGATTTCATGTTAGAAGCTACGTAGGGCTTGATGGTGTGTCGTTGACTGAAGTAAAAATTACGATATTGGGTTGACACGAGCATACTAAATAGAAACTTCCAGTGACAATCAAAAGAACAGTATGCAGGAAAAGCATGCGGAATAGCGCTCCTGAAAAAAAAAAGACTCATATTCTCCTCCGCGTAAATTTAGGCTGGGAATGACAAAATACAAGCATTTTATTCACAGTAGTAAAATATGACTATATATGCCACCGAGTTATTTTTTCTACTTGTTTCTTCCGCGTTTCGGTAAATGGGAAACCGTCGCGCGGGAAGGCTATGCTGATTCAGTATCTGGTCCAAGATATCGAAACCACTGTCATCCTCTGCCTACGGGACTACTCGGTGCATTAATACGCGTGCAGAACCTGGTACCCTGCAGCTTTTCTTTTGTTGCTACAGAAAGCTACGAGTATAGGCGCGGTCATAAACGCCACGTGAAGCCAGCACTGTTTCTTTCTTCTTAAAAAAATTAGCATGATGCGCGTCTTACACAAGCCAGGCCTAACCGCCGCATAGTATGCGCTACACGCCACGACTGCCATATGTACTATAGGCGCCAAATGGAACGCGAACGGCGGAGCGCATGGCCGAAGCATAGCCGAATATATAATGCGCGCGGTCCAGTCCTCACCATTGACAGGCGCACACGTATGGTTTGACAGCCCAGAACGATGATGCTCCCACTATAATGCGATAGTTTCGTTTCTGTTCTGGTTCTTTCATTTCAAAACGACAAATGAAAAATTATCAAAGAAACCAGAATCTAAAATATCCCCGTACAGTACTATCACACTGGGCGGCGAAACCATATGTGCTATCAGCGTCAAAGTAAAAGCGAACAGCGATGCACAACGCCCAGTTTTTGCCGCGGTCATTACTGCGGCGTCACCTCTTCTCGCTTTCAAATACAAGAAAACAAGAATAGAAATGAAAATATATTATAGGGGGAGCATCATCGCGCAGTGCGGTCAAACCGGATCTGCACGTCCGCCAATGTTGATGACCGGCGGGCGCGCACTGTACTTTCCGTCATGCTTCGGCCACCCGCTCCGCTGTTCGCGTTTCATTTGACGCCAACAGTGCATAGTATACAACAGTGACGCCCCATAAGGAGCACCTACTGTTCCATAATCGTCCGCCGCTTTCTTCGATGCCACGCTGGGTTTTGCTTCTCCTGCGCGCGTGTTGAGATCACTACATTGTTCGACCAAAAAACGAGCGCATGCCATCCGAATGTTTTTTTGCAGAAGCAACTGCGCGTATCCTATTTATCTCAATCTACGGGAATTCTTGCACCCCCACTGGAAGACGATCGCGTTGGTTGGGCTCAAACAAGGTAAATTTTCCGAGAACTCTCGCAGGTAAACTCAATAGGGGGAGAAGCAGTACGCTCAAGCACAAAGGAGCGGCCAGCAGTGCGGTGTTCTATTTAAATTCTATTCTGGTGAAATGAAAATATCAGGCAATTTCTGGGCCACTGTTCTTCCTTGTCGTTGTGCGTGTAGTCTCAGCCACGTGATTCATTGACTACGCAAAGGAGAGAATGTTTTAGCCGAAGCAATTTTGTATGTACAGGACCACTAAAGTGTTATCGCATTTCTCAACGACGAGTTCGTCTTTACGACCACCTGTGACTCTATCAATGTACGTTCTTCTTCGGGTGTTCGCGAACTTATTGACTTTTTCTTTTTCAGCATTTTCTTCGTGATTCTTTATTCCTCCTTGTCATTCGTTATCCTTCTTTCAATCTTTGTCATTCGCCCATATGTAGATCATCCGAATAGCAAGACTTGGTTATCAA
>NC_051164.1:79553220-79586935 GCF_013339745.2 Dermacentor silvarum
CCCCGCTCGATAGTTAGCTCTCGACGCCGTTTTCTCCAGGAGCCAGCTGCTTTCAATAACGTTGTCAGCCTCCTTTGAAGACACGTGGCAAAGTAATGTCACCTGTAGTAGTGGGGATAATATGCACCACTTGTTAGCTGACACTCTTCAACACGTCCACGTCCTTCGCGCCAATGTCACGTGACTCACTGGGGCTTTGCCTAGCCCTATGTTCTCAGCTGGAGCCACGTGCCGACTGCTGTCCTTCGCGTTACGTTCATTATCTACAGTCGTCATCCATACAAAAAGGAACACCTGCATTTTTTTAAAACGCCCGTAGGTGCTGAGCACACATGTCTTCCATAAAAGTGTTCAATCATACTAAACTTCAACAGGATACCTTATTTTAGTATAAATTTCTCGATTTGAACCCATGCATCACGAGTTATCGTCGTTTTGAAAAAACAAACAAAATTCGTTGTTTCTTTCATACAAATGATGAGTGCACCTGGCATCAGCGACAGCTTACGTCAATTTTGCGCTTGATAATGGCCCTATTTCTCGCCGCTGCGCGAACCCAACCTGATTTTGACTCTAGTAAAACACTAGAAGGTAAAAAGAAATTCTCGACACAGCTTCTGAATGAAAAGCCACATCACAATGTAGCAGGCGATAATAAAAAAATGGAATTCGGTAACACAGATGTGTATGAAGACACTACACAGCAATACTACTGTGCTGAGTAAGAAGCGCACTGCTAAGCTTGTATTGTCATATGGGATTAAATTCACTGGGTCAAAGGCTAAGACGTTGCGATAGATCGCATCGTTCTCCTACTCCGTCAGTTTGAGCCTGTTCGTCGGAGTCTAGACGACGTCTCCTCGTAATCTTCAGTGAAGGACGTCGCAAGCGAAGCATGCAGACTTAAGGGATAGTAGAAGTCTTGTTTAGTTGTTGGCAGCGTTCTGAACAAAAAGAAAGAAAGAGAAGCAGAAAGAAGTACCAATGCGCATGATAGAGACTTGAAAAGATCAATGTGAATGTAGAAAAGGGAGGCTTATAGGGAGCGGGAAAGAGATCGGACGAAAGAAAACGAAAAGGGAAAAGAACCGGAAATAACAAACAAGCATGTCAAAAAAGAAAGTCGACTTCCACCCACAGCAGAGAGGCCTCTGTCGCAACGCATACTTCCCTCAGGCCAACCACGTCAGCAGCCATGCGGGCAATGACCCGTATTGCTTGCGGCAGAGTGGCGGGTGCTGGTCAGTTCAACCAGGGTGATCAAATTTCTGGGTCATTTTTTCTTCTTTTCTTGAGGATGAAAATAGAGGCAAGAAATTATGGTATGACTGTCTACTCTCGTACGGGGGTTTATGGGGACATGAAATACTGCTTCTTATTCCATCATCGACGCACACACGCTTGAAAGAGTTTTCGAAGTACGGAACTCGCGAAAAAAAGGACACTATGGCCCCGCGGTTTCGCTATATCGTGCTCGAAATCATGGGTGCAGCGTGGATTAAGAAGAGTTCACGGCGATATCGATTTTAGGGACGACACGTTGACTCCAACAGCCATTTTTTTTTGCGGATATACGCAGTGATCTAAAACTTATCTGGCGGTCAGGGCTCTGTCAGTGACATTGATCGTGCGTGGCCTTTCTCAGCGGCACCAACAACTGTTAAATAGCGCTCTCACACTGTGACTTTCAGGTACACTTCGTACTTTATTGGTACTAACCTCAGAAGCTACAATATATATATATGTGTCCACTGCAGAACGAAGACCTCTCCCTGCGAACTCCAAACTCCCCCTGTCTTGCGGTAGCTGATTCCAACTTGCGCCTGCGAATTTCCTAACTTCTTCACGCCACTAGTTTTCTGCCGTCCTCATCTGCGCTTCCTTTCTCTTGGTATCCATTCTGTAACCTTAATGGTCCACCGGTTATCCATCATACGCATTACATGACCGGCCCAGCCCCATTTTTTCCTCTCAGTGGTCAACTAGAATATCGGCTATGCCCGTTTGCTCTCTGATCCACACCGCTCTCTTCCTGTCTCCTAACGTTAGGCCTAACATTAACGTTCCATCGCTCTTTGTGCGGTCCTTAACTTGTTCTCGAGCTTCTTTGTTAATCTCCAAGTTCGGCCAAATATATTAGCACCGGTAGAATGCAATGATTGTACACTTTTATTTTCAACGACAGTGGTAAGCTGTCAGTCAGGATTTTGCAATGCCTGGCGCATGCACTCCAACCCAATTTATTCTACCGTAAATTTTCTTCTCATGATCAGTTTCCCTGTCAGTAATTGACCTAGATAGACGTACTCCTTTACAGACTCTAGAGGCTGACTGGCGCTCCTGAATTCTTGTTCCCTTGCCAGGCTATTGATGGATCATATCCATGTCATCAATCAGAATCTGCGGAGTACAATCAACCTCTCTATATGGCTTTGATAGAATATGAAAATGCACTTGATTTAGTAGAGATACCAGGAGCCACAGAGGCATTGCGTAATCAAGGAGTACAGGAGGCATACGTGAATATCAGCCCCCCGGGAAAATTCCGGAGGGGGCTCGAGCCCCGGAGCCCCCGTAGTCGGCGCCTATGCCGGCCACAGCGGCCGCATTTCGATTGGGGTGAAATGCAGGATGCACCCATGTACTTAGGTTTAGGTGCACGTTAAAGAACCCCTGCCAATCCCGAGTCTCCCACCACGGCGTGCCTCATAATCAGATGGTGGTTTTGATACGCAAAACCCCATCATTCTTTTTTTTAAAGAAAAATATATAGGTACTTCGTCATTAACATAGCAGACAACGCTGCGGAATCTACGCAAGTAGTACGGCCATACAGGTGTCACTCCGCGCACTCTTAAGGGCAGTTTTTGATCTGCAATGTTTCCTACAGTATAACTATACTCGCGGACACTTTCTGTGGCAATGAAGGGAAAGCTACGGAGGCAAAGCGCCCACAAATGAGAGAGCTACTTAAAAGAGTCCCGCGTTTAAATCCACGTAGCTTAAGCTGGAGAACGAAAACATAAACACCTTATTAGCACAGTTTCAGACAGAACCACCACTGAGCGTAAAAATTTGCTTATTTTTGCGGCTTTCCCTAACGCATCTGAGCAAACGCGACACCGTCGCACGTGGAAGCTGCGTCCGATTCGGCGCCTGTGCCGAGCAACCAAAGTACTGTCAAACGCTGCCGGACTACTCTGCGCGGTAGCACATGTGCAGCAGCCACGTGGCCGTAGCTTTCCCTTCATTGCCACGGAAAGATGTCCGAGAGTATACGTCATATATTCCAACTACAACCGGTGGACGGAAGTCAACGTCAACCACACAACACTTGCGCATATTCTGCTTTCCTGTAGGCGACGCACTATGTTTTTGGTCACGGCCGTAAGGGATGCGCTGTGGCTGCCGCACGCAGAAGCATGCTTTTCCGTTCATATGTTGGTAAATGGGTTTTAGATCTCCGACGCCTTTCACTTCATAAATATATCATGTGTCGCTACGTAGAACGTTGAGACTTAATTTACTTCTAATTGCACAGCGCGTAACTATTATATTTATATGCGACGCACTACTTTTTGAGAGCGGGTGCTAACAGTGTTAGCCCAAAGTTTTAACCCTAACTCATGACTGTCACGATAGAGGTTCTCACTATATTACTTTGAGGGAAATCTGGCGCCATCATCTATAGGAGTTTTTGTTGGAGGAAGGAAAGCACAAGAGAGGCTCCGGCCAGCACGGACGTGTTGGAGAAAGTGTGGCGGAAGTCACGTGCTATTTTTCGCAAAGGAGCACTGGGACTGGTACCCCCAAACGACAACGTTGCCGTGGCAACCGCGCTCCTGAAGCTCTCGCTGCTGCTCTCGGCCTCTGAAAAGTGAGATAAGCTTTTTCCGCCCATGTCTTTTTCGCCGCGCATTTTGTTCGCGAGAAAAGCTGACTTCTGAGTGTGGTGTGTAAGCCTGAAAGTAGTGTTTTGGGTCTGTGAGTGTGATTGTCAGCCAGCAACAGAAACACTCAAGTAATCACGGCGCGGGTCTTCATCGTCTTATTCAAAGTGCTACTTAAAAACACAGCAGCGCGTCTGCTTTACTAAAACTGCTACTGAAGTGTCGTAGGCTATGTTTTTGACGCGCGTCCGCAGCACACACTTCCGGCGGCTCGTGACAATGCAAGTTCAAAGCTCGCGCCTATCTGCTCCGGCGAGCTGATTGAAGGCGCAAGCGGGGATGACGCACCAACATGGCTGCACTTCAGGCTTCAAAAACGTGACGAAAGGGCCTCTCTTATTTTGCTTCTTTCCTCCATGGAATTTTTGAACGAGCGCTTTGCCGTCAAGGGAATGACGGTATATGGGTGCGTGAGGCTTGTGTTGGCCGGTGTTGTACGGGGCTTCGTCTAAAACGTGAATATAGTTACACAGATAATGCGATATTAAGGTAAAATCTTCATAAAAGGTTTTCATTCACCCCAAATTACATTTTCCAGTGAAGTTTGCTCACCTACAATGCGATATCAAGCGAAGAAAAGCAATAACAGACGACAAACTGTTCCAAAGCGAGCGCGAATCTTGTCCTCTGTCCTCCAACATTGGCGGGGCGTTGATACTTTTTACGTTTCATAAATTGTACATCCAGTCACAAGCCCTCAATCCAGTCCTAATTAAACAAAACATGTTTTGTGTGTAATAATAAAGCTAAAACAGCTCTTTACGTGCTATTGTAGTAGAAAATGAGTCATGTGACAAATGGAACGGTGATAGCGAGGTTCGTCATCAAGGTCTCCTGGCTCGCCGAGAACGATGTAAATGCGAAGTCGCTATATACGACATTCCAATGCATACAACAGCGTAGAAATGCCAGATTTCCGTCTACGTAATATAGTAAGAAATCTATGACTATAACGAACTGTGACGATGCATACTTGAATAGATATTTAGAGACTTTGAAGAAACATCGAACTTGGAGCGAAGCAAAAAAGAAAGAGAGAGAGAGGTAGTAATGAGAGGGCTATAATTAACGCTTGGTACACGACCCGTTATGGAACGGTAACTGGCCCAAGAAGTAAGGAGAAACATCATGACCCAAGACACTAAGCCCAGTCTCCGGCAAATACATGCTTGCCGTATGAGGCAAAGCGGGGTAACTGGCGTGAGCTTAGCGACATCGTCAAGAAAAAAAAGAAAGAAGAAAAATAAAAACAATAGAACGGATCAGATGCGCAAAACTAGGGCGATAAGGAACTTGTCGGCGAAAGCTGCGGCGACTCATTGCTTGGGGAGCCATTAGTCAGTTACCAGTGAGCGCCGGGACTCTATTAAGGATGAGATACTTTCGATCGCGTTGGAACGAGATCCCATAGCGTGGGCCTAAATAGAGCTCATCCGTTTGCTTGGGAAGAGGTGAGAAACTGTGGATTAAATTCGACCACGGCGAAAATTATTTCCGCGTCTCCAAATGTTACGCTGTAATCGATCCTTCTTCGCTCTATCCCGATGAAAAAAAATCTGGCCCAACCACTTAGGAACAGCAAAAAAACAGAAGGCAAAAAAATGGCAGAACGGCGGTTAATTTTTTCGGTCTGTTGATTATATATTCTGTTGATCATGTACGCAATACCAAGCGCGAAGTTTGGCACAAAGGCACGGTTATTATTTCTTGACGGCCACGAAGGTTGGCTTCACTGCACACAGACTGGCTTCACTGCATGCCTTTGACTGCATGTTCTCAATTTCAGTCTTTAAAATGCTCCATGGGCCATCCGGCGTTGTTTAAAAGGAGCAAATTGAAGCGGACGAGCTCAAGTAATCTTGAGCATGAAAGGTAAAACAGCGCTGCGCGAGTTCGCCATCAGCGTGCGTCTTTTTTTTTTCTTTTTTCTTTTTGCAAGTATGCTCTTGGCGAGTGCAGCTCGTCTTCGTGCATAAAGGGTGTTACGAGGGTGTTACGAGCGAAGCAGTAAGGGGGTTCTTCGGATTATCTTCGAGCACGTGGCATTCTTTACTGTACACACAAGGCATGTTACCCAGGAGTTACTTGCGTTCAGGCTCCTACATGCAAGCGGCGGCTGCGGCAGGTAATCGAACCCTTGACCACGTTTAGAGCAGCACCGCACCACAGCGAGCGAGTCACCGCGGTGGGTGCGATTAACAGCTTGCTTTATAAGCACATGAAGAAGAGAGTCAGTAAAGCCAGATAAAGAGGAAGTTCATTGTTATGTTGTTATTTCCCATATGATAAAATGCAGCATTAAATTTCGGCTACCAAATAAACAAAAACACAATTTCTAATATTCTTTCTCCGGCTGCGTTGTCTGGCTTCTTCATAAAATTGTTTTCTAACGAAACATCGAACCCTCCGGATCGCCTTATCTCGCAACATGCTTGATAGCGAAAGCTGTTTTCCTGTCGCAATCATCACTCTTATTATCATGACGTTTATTTGGTGGAACTTTTGTCAGGAAACGAAACGATGCCATCGTTGTTATCTCCCTCAGCCTTTTTCTTTGTTGCCAGAGCTAGGGCTGTGTTCTGGGACTATTTGGAGGTTTCGTTTTACTCGTCTTTAAGAATATTTCTTTAGACGTCCATTTCTCGTAGATTTGTTCTCGAAAACACAGAGAAGACAGAGACGTGGACAATAACTTAATAATTTTCAGTTATTAAGTTTTCAGTTATTAAGTTATTGTCCATAATTAAGTTATCATTATATGATATTGACCTAATTATTATCAACTTAATTATTGAAAAATAAAAAAAAAACTGAGAAAAATTACGACAAAAACCTGCTCGGCGCGAATGTCTCAGGTCGCCTGGCATTCCAATCAAGCTGGACCGTAATTGCGGTGTCTGTTCGCCTGCTACTGCCACTGCGTCTTCGCGACCTCTACAAAGCATTAAACGTCAGCAATTTGCCATGAGGATTTGAACACTGACAAGTAAGCGTAAAATGTCCACATAGGTTGATCGCTCGCATGTTGTAGACGTCGTACAAAGAGGTTTGAAAGCTGGTTTGCTCAAATGCCTTGCCACCCAAACTCACCCCCATTACGGACATTTACTTCGTTTCTCACTCACTATTTCTTTTTTTTTGTACAGTCATCATCAATATGAAAGGGAGCACCTATTTATTTTTTTTCAAACGCCCGTAGACACGTAACACACATTCCCTCCATGGTAGTGTTCAGGGAGACCGAAATTTCACCCGGAAAATTTATTGTTACGTGCCTGGTTCCCTAGGTCTGAAACCACGCATAACAAGTTATCCTCGTTTAAATAAAATCACTGTTCCTTTTCATATTGATGACGACTTAATGTACGCTTTTCTTTCGAAGGCAAATAGGTGTTGGTGCTCTCCTGACTGCAGTGGCTAGCACCTTATAATAACAATAAGCACCTTAATATGCACTTAATACGCACCTCAGCGAAGTGACAGTGAGCGGCGGAGAAATGCATTCTTAGACTAACACCTTAAGGACGGTAAGCTGCGTGCGTCAAACGCGTAGCTCTCGCTCGCCATATTTATTCGGTAGATGGCGCACGTTTCAAGCCAGCATTTATACTCATTCATACCGGAAGATACGCTTCGCTAGGAAGGATACACGTGAAGTACATTACCGCTTTGCGGATCGCTTGTAAACGATAGCGATTGCTGCATGCGGCATCGCTCTTACGGGCAAGCCATATGCAGGAGATGGACGCGTAATGAACGCGTTATATAGACAGCACACCGTCATTTGCTATAGATCATTTGGGACGAATAGCATGCTCGAACGGTTCCCAGATAAATATTTAGGCGATATACTTTGCGAGTAGGTCGTAAATATTGCATCAGCAGATGACGGTGGCTCTGTTGTCACGCTCAAATGATCGTCTGCAAAATGCAATGCGAGATGCATTGGCTTCCCGGCATCTCTGAGGGGGAAGTTAGCGTACTCCTATTCGGAAGGCTGGTGCCATCATCAAATCCTCGTTCGAACGAGCGAACATCGTCGACGTCGTCTTTCAACACGTGGCAACACCTAAACCATGAATTGGGACTGAGTGCTTCGTGGCATTTGCAGCGCTGAAGTGGCCTTATGCACTGTACAGGACACGTTATACTATACATAGCTCTAAACGTGTTACTGGTTGTCGTCACATGAAGCTAACTGACGTTTCTGACTACGCCTTTTCTAGCTGTCCCGCCCGTTGCACTGTTCGTTAATGGATATTCTACTGCACCGTCCTAAATGTATCACGTGTCGATGATCCTAAATCTATCACTTAGATTGCACGCCTTCGGTGCACCGAGATAGGAGCGTTGAAGGTCCCCGATATAAAATTGCAGTAACTTTTAAACTTTCGGGTAATTAGACACTTCACGTGTTTTCTCATTACGGTTTTTGTGCATTAACATGAAAGTACACTTTTGTAGGTGTGGGCTTGATTGATAAATTGTCTCATTTCTCGTGCTTTCAAGTATGTCCGAGCTACGCGATAGCTTCTCAGAAGGAGCTGCTTCGGAAGGTAACCTTGTTGCAGTTCTGTAGCTGCAAGAATGAAAGCGTTGAGGTGAAAATTGAAGCATATGAATATAGACAACTTTACTTGCAATTTAAGCCATTGATTGGTGTTTGGACGAAGAAAATCAGTTTAGGACAGGCTTTATTACAATGTATACTGCTGCGTGCATTGTTCGTGAATTTTATTACATTTAATGAGCTCTATTTTAAGTTTTGTTACTGATCATGCCAATTTTGTTGGAATAATAATAATATTGTGGAATTTACATAATTGACAAAGATAGGTCGGGAGGACCCATGCCAGTGTCGCCAATTTAGCGGTTTGTCCGCTGGAGTTTGCGGTCTTTCGTGCTGCGTAGAAGGAAAACTTGTGTTGCGGTTGGCGGGTTTTCAGCGGTGTTAACGCGAGAGCGTTAAGGGCCCCGTGTCGTAGAAAATCCAGCGCCCGCGGCTGAGGAAATAATTGAACTAATTGAACTGAACTAATTAAATTTCTCAAAGTAAAATCAGTCAGAAGAATTGTAAAGTACGACTTCACCACAACCTACAGACATGATAGCGTGAATTGTAATTTGAATGTACGAGAAAACATAATTCTGTTACAACGAAACTCAAACGCAAACCCCACTACAGCATTTCTACCATACAATAACGGCGCACCGGGGTAGATTACTTGCAAAAACACCATCCAGATGGCGCTCACCTCCTCGGCAGGGCAAACTGGGACTTGGCCTGCCTAATGCGTTTTGGACACGCGTGCGCCTTGAGGCAACAGCAAACAATTAATAAAATAATAAAGAAAGGTCTTAAAACCTTCACATTTTGATACAAGATGGCTTATATTGCCTCTGTAAAAATGTCTTCCCAGGAATTGATTTTGTTTAAGAGTGAAGCTGACTTTAAGGGAATTGGCGTAAGCTTGCCATTTGTAAGCTGGCTTTTCCACGTTGTGTGTTGCAGTGAAGCCTACTCACAAAGAAAAATGCGATGCGAACGAGGCCCGGTAACGCTATCGCGTTCCACTCTTAAAGGCGAAGCTTAAGCGTCCTGTAATTTTTTCATGTAATGCTGCCTTCTTTTTTGGTGGAAGATACGCCAAATTTTTTTTTACAATAACTCTGGCTTCACGTGTCGCAAAAGTGCAGCTTATCCATGCCCCTTTAGAAGTAAGTGGGAATTATTATCCACAAGCATCGTGCTTCGCATTTCTTCCTACACATCTCAATACCTCCTCCAAACTATAGCCCTAGCACCTTCGGCAGTTCACACAGTTTCACTCTTTACCATTTTCGCAGACGCTTGAGGGGACTTTGCCTCGTGAAATGGCTCTATCTAGCGGAGTCAAAGCGTGGCCTCCGTGATGCATGGCGTACCAGTGCGTGCGAATAGTTCACCGCGTAATGCGTCAACCGGTCTCCTGTATCGCGTTTCAGTGAGGATGATGAAGAACTGTAGATATGCCCTTTGCACCGGGCTGGCATTTGTATATGCCCTAGCCATTGAAACTTAAAAAAGAAAAGCGACAGATAAGAAAAAAAGGCAGAAAGAAAAATAAGAAAAATGACAGCTATCTTAACCTTCTACTGTTTGTTAGCCACCGACATCGACAGCCCTCCAATCAGTGGCCGTATATTATCACTCATCTCCTCATCGCCCACCACCACTTGCCCAGCCTTTCCTTTGTTATGCGACCGCCTCGAAGACCTCGGCATCTGTGGGTTCGGCAAATACCAGTGCTAGCGGCAATGTGGTGCCCTCTTTTGGCGCCCCGCAGGGGCGCCAGCATCAGCAGGCGTTTGGTGTGTTGCGACACCACGTACCCGAGCACTCGAGGGTTGGAACCTCCCGCGTTTAACCGCACGTGGCTTAGCCGTGTGCGGGAAAAGAGGATCCTGGGGGTAGAGCCGAAGCCGGGTGTTTGGACCTTCGTGGCCCCTCGGTGGAGGCAACACATCTCTTTGGCCTCCGCTTCACGTAGACGGCGCCCCGGACTGACCCACCCGGGGGAAATCGGTAGTTGCCTCTTCTTGTCCTCCTCTCCGCTCTGTCTTTCTCTCTCACTTTCGAAATCGCTGTTGCAACGGTAGCGTTTCGTATAGCGCATGCCTCCTAGCCCTTAATCTCGAAGGGCCCTGATGAGGCAGTAGTGCTTCTGACAGTCACGTATTTTAGTATATCACCTCTACGTAGCGCACGTTTTATTTTCGCCCAATGTGCCACTGTAAATTGTAAGTATCACTGTCATAATTTTACTTAGGTAAGCATTTTACGCACTCTACAGCGAAAGTTTTTAGGCCTCTATACAGCCGTGTCACATATACCACCTCATATCAATCACAACATCGACTACATCATACCAATGTCTGGCGCTCTTTGGCCTTCTCTGATTCTTGCGCCATAAAACCCCATTAATCATCATCCTCTTTTGGCTGTGGTAGCAAGTGCTCGCAACGAAGCACAAAGTGGTCGATGATGTTCCCAGTCATCCAGGTATGCGGGAAAGCCGTAATATACAAACCTACACAGGTAAAGACAAAGCGAGACAAACGCCTAAAAGGGGCGTGATATACCATAAGAATACAAACGCATGAAAAAATCCAGGAAGGAATGGTTACAGGAACCAGAGCTTCGAGATTGGTTGATGAGAGAGAGATATATTTATTATGGTAGAAAAGCTGAGAGGTCGGCCTGAATCGAAGTTCTGAACTGCTACTCAGCATTTGGATACTGAGACGGGAGTAAAGAGAGAGAGAGAGAGAGAGAGAGAGAGAGAGAGAGAGAGGGAGAGAGATGTTTATTATGCAGGTGAGTGAACTTGAATAGCGGAGACACTTCAAAGTACCAAATCTAGGCGGCTCTCGTGCAGGAATTTGGTTGACGGAAGTTCCAGGTGACGCTAGGCGAGCCAACTGCCGCCAAGGCAAAACAGAACTGTCAGTAAAGAATGTGGATTTATTCGTGCACGGGCAGCTACAACGAAACATGTTACGGCTGTTGCACCATTTTCCTCCGGTAGCCAGGCAACACGGCGAGCGCTGCAAATGAAGTCTCAGATGTCATGCGCTGCCGAAGGAAGCCTGGTGATGTTTGTGTGCGCCCACTCTGAAAGTGTGACTTCGGAAGTCACAAGTGTCGTAAAGGCTGCTTCAGTTACACGCTGCCCGAGCACGTTGCTCGCAAGATAGGCACGATGGAGGTCTGCGGGATCAGCGATGGCTCCGACCCTAGAACAAGCTGCGCCAGCAAACGAATGTACACTGAGAACGCGCCACCTTACCGAGATGAAACAAAGGAAATGTTTTTGTAATTTTAATAACTACTACCGGGTAGTTCAACCCGCTTTTCGGCTATTGATTGTAGTTCACGGAAGTATCTTTTTAAAGATTCGTTTCGCATTTAATTTCCGCACTATGCCAGATAGATTCTGTATCCACCTCAGTCTCACGTTACTGGTTTCTCTATTGCTGGTTTCTGTTACTGGTTGGTTGGTGTGGTCGGGTAGGGTCGGGAACAGATATCAATATCTTCGGTAGATAGACCTAGACATTTCAATAAACCTAGATACCTACGCGTAGGTAGATGAAGCAAGGAAAATATGGTAAAATGTTTCGGCCTACAAAGCTAGGCCGAAATATTTGGCCATATTCGCTCTGTCTATTTCGTTAAATGGATAGATATATCTAGATATTTAAAGAGATGGATAGATAGATCTAGATATTTAGATAGATGAACAGATGCATAGATAGATGGCTAGATAGATGAATATATGTTATAGGTAGATTGATAGATAATACACGCCTGCAACCAAAACAATGCCGTTTCGGCTTCGCATGTTTTCTTTGAGGTCACGTGTTGTAGCGCTCCTGGTGACATCTTTAGCTTGTATTATTTGAATTTATTAGAATAAGCAGTTATATTTTTGAAGCATTAAACCAGCAACAGGTTCTTGTTCAGTCCGCTATGCAAACTTTCTCTGTGGTACAGAGCCCGACATTGTGACGGGACGATCCCCGGGAAATAACTAGACTGCGCTACCTTCCGCATACCACGCGCTTCGACAAAGGTTTCGTCGACCTACGCCGACCGCAATCCGAGCAGTGCGCGCGGTGTGCCAAATAGTCGGCCGGCATTTATAAATGCGAGCTCCGAGTGAGATACGTTGAAAAGGATTTATAAGCGCGCGGGCACCTCGGTTCTAACAGGGACCGCTGCCGACCGCGTATACTCGTATCTATAGGTCAGAGGCCGCTGCCTCTTCCTCACTACAATTTCCTCACGTTCCCACCATCGAGTCTGTGAAACAGGTTGGGATTGCGATGCGGTCGCTAGCCTTATTGCGACGTCGTCTCTACGGCAACCTATTTCTATCAGTTGTCAGTGCAGATTTACTGGGCGTTGCTATGGCAACGAAGCTCAGTGGGTTGCACGGAAAAAGTGAAGGAAGAGAGCAGGATGAATGGGAGAGTGCCGGCGCAAGGTAGGTAAATAAAAATCGAAATGTACAGTCAGGGACGAAACGTTGGAGACCATGCGCTTAGAGAAAATGCTGAGTTTTGCCACGGCCTATGCCTACAGGCTCCAACTGAGAAGGGCCAAATGAATTGCCCCACTCCAGAATCGTATTGCATTGCTTAGTTAGTGGTCGTGCGCGCTGAATTTTGAGAAATCCTGGTGATTTTGTGTCATGCACGGTCCACAACCTTTTGTCCCCGACTGTGTACACGAGGAAAAAACAAAGCCCAGTGAGATTGACGTGCTTACTTGCGCTGCTAAGCTTGAGGTCGCGGGATCGATCTCGGCCCTGACGGCCGCGTTTCGATGGGGGCGAAATGCGAAAAACCCTCGTGCACTTAAGTTTAGGTTCACAATAATAAACCATAAGGCGTGCCCCGTAAGAAGATCGTGGTTTTCGCATGCAAGACTCCACAGTTTATTATTCTTAAACCCTTTTAAGCGCCAGTAAAGCAAAGCAATGTACGCGTGATAATATGTTGATAACACTGCATGTGAGCACTTTACACATAATACTCAAATAAATTGCACTGTTGAAGTTATAATCTGCACATGCATCACGAAGAATCTATGCGGCTGGAACGTGTGACCTTTATGGCTCCGGAGCTGAGGAAAGCAAATCCCCGAAAACTGTCGCCACAGTACGCGCACTTAGGAACCGGAACACCGAGAGAGTGGTCAATGGAGTAACACCCCTGTACCGGTAAATCCGTTTCTGTCGCAACTCGGGCACTCTTTTTGGGCCGGAATGCATTGGCAGAAGCCTTGTGAGTGCCTGAGACTCTCTCGCGGGGCTTGCGCAACATAGGAATGGGGCCAATACGAGCTGCCGTAGTAATGTGTTCCGGCTTTCTTTCTTCATTAGTTTGAAAAAAAACGAGGAATAAAGTAGTACGTGTGGGTCGCAGCGCAACTTTAGATACGACGCCGTAGCCACGCGGTGAGGATACCGACGCACCGTAAGAGCACTTGTCCGAGAAACATCGTTTGCCTATTGAAGTAGTGGAGTAGTAGATGGATAAAAGGCTCGAGGCAGTAACCACGCTCGCTCGAAAGGATAGTGTCGAAAGCGAAGAAAAAAAAAACTTTCTTCCCGTTTAATGTGCATAGAAGTTTGAGTATATGAGAAAACTGGCGATAAAAAATGGTAAAAAAAGGTAAGAGAGAATTCGGGTCGATCTGCGCAATTTTCAGCAGCATCGCATTGTACAGCGAGCAGCTGTTATGCCGCAAGTGACACATGAGCGGCGTTTGCACGAATGCTACAACCGGGCCACGTCTCATGGCATTTCTAGCGCGTCGAATTCATGTAAGACGAAATAATGCGCTAGGAAGGCGGATCGCATTGATGCAAAAGGACAGTGTATAGCTCGAGATGGGGTAAGTCGTCTCACACGGATGCATGTAAATGCTAGCGTATCGCACTGAGAGAGAGAGAGAGAGAGAGAGAGAGAGAGAGAGAGAGCTACCGCTGTGCACTGTCCTTCACTCATCCGCGCTACGCGAATCTCCGGAACCATATTCCAGCTCGCTTAGGACGAAAGGAACTGCGACGCAGGTCAACGCTGTCGCGTAGGGCTTACAGTGATGCACTAAAAAATACCACGCGCCACTGTCGTATTCATGTAAACGTGGCTAGCGGTGAGAATAGTTTCTTTATATTCGGTGATTTATCTGTGGATGGTGGAGTGATGCCGTATTCTATAGGGATCTGCGAAACTTCCCTGATAGGATTTCGATTGTCAGAAAAAACGCACTTTATTAGGCATAGCTTCAATGTTTCTGTCAAGGCGCGAATTGCTGTTAAAAAAAAGGGGGTTACACTGCATTTCTTGCGTATAGCTTGCCTTCTATCAGCTTGGTGTGCCATTTTATTAATGCGTACGTGCACGGTTGAGCGCTCTTACAGACTATTCTGCATGCAATGAGGTTATTACTCTTTGATGAGACGTATAGACTGATACAGGAAGCCAGTATCGTATGACTTTAAACGATACCGCAAAGTTATTTGCGGAGAAGGGATCGAACGTGAGTGTGTTGCCTTCCGATTCAAATAAGGAAGGACAGACACTTTTTTTGTGGACATGCCATGTTATGCGTGAAAAAGAATGGCGGTCGATTGACGGAGCAAGGTTAGAGCCTGGCAAAATGGCAGTCGAGGACTGCAGAAAGCAAGATGGAACTATACGACTAAAGAAAACATAATAAGAGAAAGAAAAACGAAATTGCGAATAAGCGTTTGGTTTGGTTAACGCGTGAAAGGAATTACCGGGCATCTCCGGGTGGGGCCTCTTACATGTAGTGAACTTAACCATGTCGACTACGACGACGATCGCAATCCAATAGCACGCGATTACGGGAGAGGCGGCAGAAATGCGCTAATAAGAGAAGCCTGGCGTGGTAATCTACATGATTAGCACGACAGATTAAGAAAAACAATAAAGAAAGAACAAAAGTACCGTAGTGCAAGAAGTCTAGGAAGCATGCATAAAAGACGGCGATGAGAACTTGAATGCCGCCAGCTACGAATGCTAATATCTCTGCGCGCCATTAGCTGATTTCTTGCTACTCACCGGAGCCTAGCATTGCATTAGGCTGCCGTGTGGGTGCAGACCCAGTGCGCGCACTGCAGACGTGCTTTGAGGCA
This sequence comes from Dermacentor silvarum, assembly GCF_013339745.2. Lineage (NCBI taxonomy): Eukaryota > Metazoa > Arthropoda > Arachnida > Ixodida > Ixodidae > Dermacentor > Dermacentor silvarum. The sequence continues at coordinate 79,568,882 of NC_051164.1, forward strand.
GAGTCTAACCCTTCCAACTCGCGGAGTGCCGCATTCTCATCGATCTGTCTGTGCTTTTGCGTTGCCTCGTTACGCGTGCGAGGCGTTCTAATATGCGATGTTGTCTTCATTGTTTAGGTTTTTGGAATACGGCTATTTTGCGAGGACAGTTCTGTCCCTTAGGTGGCACCTATTGCGTCACTTGAACGACCGACTGCATTTGGCGAGATACTGCGTGTTTTATTGTACGAAGCAAGGTGCTTTTCTTTTCAATAGCGAAACAAACAAAAAAAAACGTATACATTCTGGGGTTTTACGTACCAAAACCACGACCTGATTAAGAGGCACGCGGTAGTGTGGGACTCCGGATTAGTTTCGACCACCTGGGGTTCCTTAACGTGCACCCAAATGCATGGTAAACGGGCGTATTGTGCATTTCGTACCTCGTGCTTGGCAGTGCAACGCCCTAGCCACTAAGCAACCACGGCGTGGTTTATCCATAGTGAAGCAACACTGGACTTGTTTTAGGTTTAATAATCACTTTAGCCAATCTCTTTCCGCTTGTGCCGCATGTCAGTTGTGCTACCGTGTATCTATATTTTGGCACACGTCTTTATCATTCTCTTAGCTTGCGAGTTCATGTAATACCGTTACTTTAGTGTTAGCTCATTGGTATACGTAAATGACTCAGTCCGCTTAATGAAATAGCGCACTTTATTCAATGACTTAATTGATTTACTTGATTTTCGTTGATATAGCCGTTGGGTATGCGCTACTGAATGTGTACCCGTTACTGGTTCGATTCTCTAGAATGAGTGTGGTCCAGTGGGACAGAAAAGGTACAGAATCGCTAGATGTAGCTAGATATGAGTCGTACTTCTCTGTCCCTACACCTGCAATCGTCACTATTCCGTCGGCAAGCGTCATACATCACCTTCGTCCGCGTGCCTAGATGTGCTGAACTGTGCCTACAACTGATATGGAGTTTCTTTTTCGGTGTAGCTTGTGATGGGTGTAGTGCAAGAACCTTTAATGAAAATGCATGAGATTAAAGGTTGGGAAATAGAACTTTCTGTGGGCCTAGTTGGCGCATACATGACGAATTGTTTTGAGGCACAAAAGGACACGACACAAAAGGAAGCTCAAACACATGACAGCTGCAGCCAAAAGCGCCTGTCCGGTGTTTGACCTTCCTTTCGTGACGTGTTTTTATTGCGCCTTAAAAATATCTAAAGTTGGGACTTTTGTTTGGGATAAACTTACGTGTTTCACGAGATTGCACGTTGTATGCAGTCAATGTAAACGCAATCGTAGGCATCTCCGTTAGTTGTGTAGCATTTAAAGAACCGATTAATTAAAGTTTCGCTTCACATAGATTCCTACCTGTGCGTTGGATGTGCGATTTATTTTTCTGATTTATTAAGCCGGCGGTATTGACGTCCCTCTGCTGTCGAGACGTTCACACTTGACATTGGTTTTAAAATATAATTGTTCATTCTATGGAAAGGCGTCATGTGTTGACACTGATTTCTTTGAGCCAATTGAGTTTTTTTCAGACAGTGGCTCAGCGACAGACGGGTCGTTTTCGTGACGTTAACTGAAGAGCAAGAGGCGATGCGATGTTTGATTTTTCGCTTTTGTGCGACATGCCCCAACTCCAACCATCGGCGAAACATTGGCTGAACATCAGATGAAGGTTGAGCCTTGCGGAATAGTAACACGTTCGCGCCCGTAGAGCGTGTCGAGTTAGTCTCGTCAGAACGGTTTATTTAGTATTCATAGAATATGAAGAAAGTTAACTTGCTCCCCCCCTTTCCCCGCCCATTCTCCTTTGCCAATCCTGAAAAGATTTGGGGGCACTGAATTTGAGAAGATGCCCGTAAAGTTCGCCGCAGCCTTCGTACGGCGAGTACTTCGCTCACTTGAATTTTATATCTCGTGCTGAATTCGTGCAAACATGAAACTAATTCTCGCGGAGATCACGCCCTAAAAACATTTTGCCGTCGGCTGTGCGTAAGTCCCGGCGTAGGCAGAGAGATCAATCAAGCAACTGAAAGAAGGATTTGAAGTTTTCGTTGCACCTGCCACCTACGAATTGACTCCTGACTTTTGATCCCTGATGCGAACGGTGACAGGAAGAGTAAAATGACGGCTTCCTTGTCACGCTTAGTGCCTAGCAAGTCTACGACGGCATGTATCTAGAATAAGTCCTCGGTAAGCCACTTCAGAAACCAATCATTGGCGTTGCGTGTGCGTCGACTGTTTACCGCTTACGCAGTCGGACCGTGTGATGTGGGCAACGCATGTCTGTGACGAAATCGCGGAGAGCATTTCCCGTCGCTGTTCTACTAATCTCGTTACTCATAAGCTCCACTGAGTAACTGAACTATTTTTTTTCACACGTATGTTCCACTAACTTGGCGTATAGCTTATGTAGAGCCGGATTACGATGTTCACCTACGTATTACAACTAATGCAGTGGAACGAGATTAGGAGTGACGTATACTAGTAGCCGTGGCAAGATGTTCCTTCGAAGGAAGAGCAGGTGCTCGAGGACTTTTCGTTCCTAATAAGGAGCACAAAGTGGAACACACATTTTGTAAGAGCAATTCTTTCGCCAGTGTGTTCCCCATACTTTGCACAACATTCGTGGAGGCGAAATTAAGAGTGCAGAAATGGAACGCGGCTTTTTGTGCAAGAGCGCCTGGACGAAATTTTCGCTCGTCAGACAGGGACTTGATGGACGGATATTATGAGCTTCTCCTTTGAAACGAATTGGTGGCGATTGGTACAAAGCTTGTAACTGTTAACTTTCTTCTGCGCCTTTTTTCACTCTCTAGGAACCAAGATTCGTGCTAACAAACAATTAATCCTGAAAGAAATCTATTGCCCCCAAAATATATTCTTTATTTCCTGCTTTTTCGCCACCAATACTCTAGTCGTCTTTTACTATTTGATTGTTGCTTTGGGCGCAGCCCTCTAGCAGAGACAGTGGGGTGACATTATTGTGGGGTTGATGACCTCAGTTACGGAGCCGTATTATTGAACTGTTAGCTGTAGGACGTTGGTGCAGTGTTCGATCGCCCTGATTTGTTTTCTCGTCCCGTTGTTCAAGTTGACATAGCCTGATTAGTCATTTTCTTAGGAAGGTGAAGCATACCACTTGGTGCAGCGTAGCGAGCAGTTATTATTAATTCTGTCAGTTCCAGTTAAATTTGAACATGCCATGTCGGAGTAGGACTTGGCCTCAACGGCTTCAGTTTGGTGCACCGAGAAAGAGGCGGTATTTAGATTAAGAGAAGCGTATAGATAGTTAAAGGAATCGGTGAATCAATGCTAGTTAGAAGCATGAATACTCCTATGCAATAGTGACGTGGCGACGTATAACTTCAAGGAGTCATTTCAACGCTTGCCTTTCATTAACATGTGATTAGAACGATAGTTCACGTGATGACGAATAGTCCAATGCAACGAAGAACGTGGTGAAAATGCGTCACAAATGCGTTTAGTGTTGTTCTTTTAGTGTTTTACTTATTATTGCATGATTGTTGTTAAAAAAAAAACTAAGAAGGAAGGAAAATAAGAGGCGAAAGGCAGAGAGGTTAACCAGGTTAAGTGTCCGGTTGGCTACTCTGCACGGGGGGATGGGGTAAGGGCAGAAAAGATTAGAAAACCAGAGAAGATTAAAAAGGAAGAAAACAAAAACAAAAAAGAAAAAAAAACACATCTGTCCGCACAATTCTATAGTTTTTCATGAAGTCCTGTTTCTTTCAAAAAGCGTACTAGCGCTTTTAAAGCAGTTCGTTCCGACGTCGGCTGGGACCATGGACCAAGAATTCTGGCTTCCGTAAGGGGACGGCTGTCTATCTTGTCGAGCGTGGTTCTGAGGACTTTCCTTTGTGCACTAAAACGACGACAATCACACAGAAGATGTGCTATCGTCTCTTTGCACCCGCAAGTTTCACAATCTGGACTTGTGGCCATTCCCATCAGGTAGGAGTACGCGTTGGTGAATGCTACTCCAAGTCTTAGGCGACAAATGAGAGTTACCTTTCGTCGTGGTAAGCCATGTGGAAGGCGGAACTTCAGATCAGGATCCAGGGAACAGAGGCGCTGGTTTTTAAAGTCCGTTGAATTCCAATGGGCTAACGTAAGCTCGCGAGCAAGCGCACGGAGCTTTCTTGCTGCGTCTGTTCTGGACATAGGGATAGCGACGCAATCGGTACTGGTATGTGAAGATCGAGCGCATTCTGCATGATCAAAACATACATAAAAAAAAAAACTAATCTAATCTAGAAGGTTCACGACAGAAACGATGAACGCACCGACCACAGCGATTACTCATGAGGCTCTTACGTGGTAGCCCGAAGCGCCAACGTTTTTTAAAGGGACACTATCAAAAAGAAGTGAAGCTTAAAAAATCAATTTTTGAATTTCGCGCCAACGGCACAGCACCCGCAAGTCAGTGTGACGTCATGGTATTTCAAGATAGGCTTTTGCACTTTCAGCCGTAGTGGGGCTCAGTATGTTCTTGAAGTTTGCTAAATTAAATCTTTGAATCTTTGAGTACAGTGTAGACCGTCGTTACCGATAACAAATGAGCTAGGCCTTACCAGAAACGATAAAAAAATACATGACCTCACAACGACCTCGTGCTAGAAACTTCATGTGACGTCACCGCCTGCACATTGTTTCTACGCCTTTGCTGGCTTACCACGCCACTTATTCAAGTAAGAGTAGCCTTTCTGGCGTTTTAGAAGGGTAGTTTACTAAAACAATTCAAGAAAGCTATCTCGCTATAGCCCCTGTAAAAGTTATTTAATTTTTTTTTGTCGCTGTGTTTCGTTTATTCGCCAGCAAGTGATACTCTTACGTGACGTACCATGGCACTGCTCGACAACAAACATGCGTTGCACGGCAAAGTTCGACGCCGGCTTCGTAGACAAGTATTCGCTCGTTGCACTTCGCTGAAAATTCACTCCCGTGGAGTGGGAATCGAACGGGAGATGAGACGCTGGCATAAACCCTTTTTTTTTTGTTTTTATTTATTGACCCACGACACTTGCGATATTGAGCCGAATGCTTTCGCTTGCATCCTTCAAGACTTTGAGCGGCATAAGAAACAACGATATCAAAAAAAAAATCAATATACAAAGCACACTGTTTAGAAGCCAAGAATGAAAATTTGCAACGCGCAAGAATAGGGGGAACTAGATATAGAGCTCCGGTACTTGTGAGGTCAATGTCCCTCCGTTCACCGAGGGAAAGCCAGCGGAAAGCTCTTACCCAACGCGACCGTCATAGCTGCCAATACGGTCCGCTGGACGGCTTATATCGACGTGATTTGGGCACACCCGATGAAGCATGAAGTGGCCGTGGTGCCTTATTTCGTTATTCCTTGTGCGAAGAACCTTGGAAGTTTTGCTTCGCAAATCTTTTATCGAATTTGACTCTGAATATTCCTCTTTGAATAAGAAAGACAACGATAGCAACGAAGAAAGAATCAAGCTCGCTGGAACTAATGGAAAAGTAAAATGTGCGTAGCCTGCTTGAGCTTATGGTGAGCCAAAGCTCATGCTGCTGCTGCTGTTGTCGCCCTATAACCGTGCCTATCGCTGTAGCTGTGACGTTGTCAGAGAAGTGTCGGCGCTCGTTGGAGAGTCGATATTTTTAGTCCCGCCCGGAGTTACTTTCTCGTGAGCGCGCTGCATACGAAGCAAAAGGTATAAAAAATAGGTTTCCTGACTCCGAAGTTAACAAATAAACAAACTCTACAAAGCGTTGATTGATGAACCCGACCTTCCTTCGAACCGAGAGCGCGAGGTAGGTAAATAGCATCACATCGCAGACGTTGAGTTCTGAACCTTGAAGGGGCTGAAAGGTAGCGTAAATTTTTTGTTTTGTAGGAAGCCGGATAACCTGGCATGGTATGGTATCGTGTGATAAACTTTATTCAGGTCCTGAAGGTCAACCTTAGGTTGAGGCAGGCGGATCCCACGTCGGGACAGTAAGGTTTAACCTTACCACCGTGTCGTGGGCCTTCTGGACGGCGTGTACTCGTGTAGCAGTATTATTAATTTTCTGTGGCGGCGTTCCCCGCTCCTCGGTAACTAGACGTTCTTGCATTTCGTCCCCGTCAGAATGTGGCCGCTGTGGCAACGAACTGAACCTGCGGCCACATTCTGAGCATCAGCACACCATTGTGAACTTTCGGTGAGCCCGGCCTTGATAGCATCAGTGTGGCAACGACTTGATGCCCCATGATACCGACCGCGGTAGCTTAGTGGCTATGGAATTGCGCTGATGAGCTCCAGGACGTGGGCTTGATCTCGCTCGCAACGGCTGCATTTTGATGAATGCGTAATGCAATTAAAAAAGCTTTTGTGCAATTAGAACTAGGCGTACGTTGAAGAACGTTATATAGACAAAATTAGTACGGAATCTTCCACTATGGTGTGCCTCATGACTGGATTCCGGTTTTGGCCCGTAAAACCTTAGGATAAAATTTATTTTAAATGAATCTCCAGTATGGCTACGCTTGGTACAGTGAAGCTGGCTTCAGTGGAGTTGGTGGTAGGATGCTGTAGTGAATATTCGGACCAAATAGTTCTGACGTTGCTCTATCGAGACCTGTTAAGTTTGTCAAGGTAGAGGTACTGCCAGGTCCAATGCGAGGAAGAGTTAACCATATCAGTAGGCGGGATTGCAATTACCACTGTAACCGTGCCACTCTGCTTTGGGTTACACTGCTGCGACATTTTCGCGACACTCCCGCAATATTCCGGCGAGTTGTCGACGATATCTCGGCGATATCACTGCGGGTCTGTGCGTTGGGAGCCTGTGAGATCGGTCATAGGTGCTGAAGGAGATCGTAGTAATACCGCACTTACTGTCACGTGTGATTGATTAGAACAATGTCAAAGAACGTAAAAATAACAACAAATAGCCAGGGATTAGTGAAGTCGTTCCTGTAAGCGTCCTTCTTGTATTTTGCCATCGTTTTACAGTACCTCTATATTATCACAACGCACCAACAACGCTGACAACATTTGGTTATCCTGATGAGTTGCATGTGCGCAATTGCCGCAGGGTGGGTTCTATGCAACAGTGCTCGTTTCTTGGAATATATTTCTGCAGCCGGATTTTCGTCTACGATGACGTCAGTTTCTCACAGCTATTAGGGCAATCTTTTTTTACTGCTTACTGAGGCAGGAAAGTGTAAAGAAACTATGTGTTAATAGATAGGTAGATAGAAACTTTATTGGTGGAAGAGGGAAGAGGGTTTGGGGAGTAGATGGTCGGAGTCCTCTAGTCCAGGTCCCCGCTGGCTATAGCCGGCCGCCGGACCTGGTCCAGGAGAGCCAGCTGCTCCTCCAGATGCGAGCTGGACAGTGGTGCCTCCCACTGCTCCGGATTTAGGATTTTCTGTATGCTTAACCGCGTGTTAAAATTTTGTTTATTTTGTCAGAAGTAAACCACGCCCCCCCTCGCCTCCTCCGCCCTCTTTAAAAAAAAATTAAGCCGACGGTTAGCTAAGCGTGTGTAGATATCGCTTTAATCTGTGACGTTACAAGAAGCTACTTCGTGAATTCAATTATAACGTCACATCGCGCTCGTGTCTGCCATTTACGTCATCCTGTGGCGTAGAAAACCTTCCCCCTGTACGGTATAAGCTAGCGTTCTGTGATTTTAGTGCCATAACTTGGGAATGAGCGCAAGCTCAATTTTTATATTTTTGATGTTTTCTTCTTTTTTCCCCCTTTTTTTTCAACGTCCACGCCATATCTATAAAGGCGGTATCGAAGCAAACAGCTTTGTTTGCACCAAACCACGTTCATCAAAAGCTCAATGCTAGAAAAAAAAAGCACGATCCATAGTAGAATGATAATGCGAATTCTGTTGCATGACATAGCAATTGTGTAACACAATATACAACGCCTGGAACAATAACTTTGTTTACTTGACTCACGTCGTGTCCTGGGTGTATGACCGTCAAAGGCAGTGCATCACAAAGCAGTGAACCCGCCGTGCTGGCCTAGTGGTTTTGTTGCTGTGATGCTAAGCCTGAGGTTGCGGGATCGAATCCCGGCCGCGGCGGCCGCACTTCGATTGGTGCGATATGTAAAAAAAAAAAAAAAAACACGTGGTTACTGTGCACTGGGTGCACGTTAAAGAACCCCAAGTGGTCAAAATTAACCGGGAGGCCGCCACTACGGCGTGCCTCATAGTCATGTCGTGATTTTAGCACGTAAACCTCCAGAGTTTCAATGCAAGTTCGTGCATTTCTGGAATGGCATATTCCGGCTTAGCAAAAAAAAAAAAAAAAAAAAAAAAAAAAAAAAACGAAAAAAAAGTAGTGAGCACACTTCAATGCTTTTTTGAAGACGCCGGTATAATTAATGAACAATGACAGCACGGTAGCCATTGTAGGGTTTCTAATTCGTGCGGCCGAGTGGAAGAATCCTGTGTGCAGTCGCTGCACATATGGTAAGTGAATGCGGCCTTCTCCTCCTCTTCGGCTGTTCTCTTCTGCCGCCCTCGCTCCCTGATTATATCATTTCCTGTTGCTTGTTTTCGGATTAACCCCTTGACGTGCGACTCATGAGAGTGCTTGCACTACCAGTTACGAATGAAGCCTGCGGGGTTGTGCACTCTTATAAAATTGTTTCACTGATACGGTTTCACAAGAAGAGAGGTCTGGCAAAAACTGCGCTTTTAATTTTGTGGGTCTCCGTGGTCTTATGACGTAAAGTTCGCTAGTCCCATGAGTAACACCTCTACCATTAGGGTTCTAAAGATATTTATAGCGATCGACTAGACGGGCGATGAGATAAAACACGACTGAAAATATTGTAATGATTATGACATCCTTAGACGCGCAGAAATATCTGACAGGAGAAATTGACAGCGATAGCTTCTAAAATTTTTTTAATGCACTGTTCGTGTTGTCTATTGTAGCTACCATCGTTTTTACTGGCCAGAAAACATCTTCAAACAAGATGCCTTCATTGGCCTCCCCCAACGATTCCATCTTGCCCCTTAAACTTGTGGGTTTTAGCCATTGAACAACCAAAAACGCCCTTTAAACGCCCATGAAGGTGTAAAAATGTTAAATGCGAACGAACAGTGCACTTAGCCTGGTTTTCAGCTCTTCGCTATCATCGAGCGCCGCGTCAGAAGCAAATCACTGGCCTGCATCGCAATGCGAACTCGCTGCCCTGTCACTGTTTTAAACGGCAGCACACCAGGCTAAATGCGCTGTTCGTTCATACTCGGCACGTTTGAGAGCATTGCAATCGCGGTGCGCAAGCGGGCATGTCTCCCATGCTTTTTTTTTTCTTTTTCATATTTCATGGGCTTTCTTTAGGACGCAGAAAAAAAATGAATATATACCAACTAGGAAGTTCCGAACTGCCGAATTAGACTTTTCCTAGAACGATATACAACTTTATTACTGGAAGTTTTGCCCTGAAGTTAATACTTACGAAGTTCACTTATTAATCTTGACAAATAATGCAAACAAGCAGAATAAAAAAAAAATATTGTGACCTGCTTTGTTCAGTCGCCAACAACATGCATTTGGTTGCGTACCCTATAGCGTTTAGGCCTATTTTTTTTAAATCTTCACTATAGTTATCTGGGACAACCTGTATAAGCCTATTCGTAGTGTGTGGTATGCCTCCTCTTTCACTCCCTCGCCTCCCTCTGTCCTCCTCGCCACAGCGCAATCCTTCTTCACAATCCCCTGACACCATCTTAATTATTTATATTCAAATTGTAATCCTAACGAAGCTATTACAGGAAGAGAACTAACGCATTCGCGTGCAGTACATTATCGACAGTTAATCATGTAATCACAACACAAAGAGAGTTTTTATTCAAGGCAATGTACCGTGGTTGTATCAACGAGAACTTTTCACTCAGGGTTATATCGATCAACAAAGTTTTCCGCAAAAACAATGAGTATTTGAGCAGATCAATTTGAGGTACACATATAGGGCAGAACATGTGAATAATTAGTACGTGGTGATGTTCAAGCTGGTGATCTTAAGTAAACCGGATCATCCAGGGTTAGTTATAATACGGTTCATAAAATAACTTGAGTCCGGATATTATTCCTTTAGTATAAAATAGGAATTCATTTACACCTTTCTCAGCACGCTCTCCTAGCTCTCCTTCGCACCGGTTGAAAGATTGAATTGTCGCAAAGACTCTGGGCGCTTAAGAAAAGGTGTAACGATCCGAAATAGGAATAACGCATGGAAATAGTATGCAAAAGCCCTCGTTTCCACAATGTTCGCGCGTTTCACATGTTGTAATTTTAGAGCAACGTCTAACTATAATTATAATTTAACCGCTGATAACTTAGGCGATTCGCACGACAGACCCAACTTTCCGAAGGACGTAAATCATGGCGTCGCACTGATTTTACGCTAAGTCTGTTTAAAGACTTGAATAGACGACAAAAATGAGACCACACGAGCGCTTAGATCACTTCCTCGGGAAGTGCTATCTGTGAGTATGTAAATATGTGCGCACTTTCTAATACCCAAAGACTGCGTCTTTGCGCTCGCAGTATACTTGCAGCCGGCCGTAAGGTCATGGAGGTGCGAGTTCTGTTTTACGAGCAAGAATTTGAGACTATGAAAACGGCAAGAATTGAAAGAGAAAATGAAAGAAAAAGAAAGAGAGAGAGAGAGAAGAATAAAGAACTAAGGATGATTCGACTCAGTTATGCGCGTAAAAGTTAGGTTTTACGCTTCCGGCCGCATAGTTATCGTTGGCTTGCCGCCAACGTCGAGATTCCTCGAATACTTGGCGATGGAGCTGGAATGTGCAGCGCGTCATCGCCACCCCCTTCTTGGGTTCGCCGCGTGCGATGATCTTCTCATACGCCCTGACCTCTCTCTACCGAATTCGGGAGCACAACTAACGCGCCTCATATCGGCTTGAAGCCTCTCATGATTTTTTTTTTTACTGAGATAGAGAAGCTGGAAGTTGGGATTCCGGCCGTGTCCATGCTTTCCACTAAAGTACATCGCACGAGTACTGGACAGAATGGAGACGCACATGTTCGGTGCTCAAAAAATGAAATGCGTCAGGAAAACTTTGGGTAGAACACTCTTCATGTGCAATTGCTCGACAGTATGCCATGTCGTTTCGCTTCGAATATGGCCACTAAACGTTATGCGGACTCTGACCTAAGTGTGCGAGTCGAGATCACGCCGATGTCACACAAACTGCCGATGGTGGAAATTAAATTATGCTCGTAAGTTGGCCCAAAATTGACGCGTTTCATTCCGTGAGCACCTAATATACATCGGTGTATTTTTATTCGCGTACAAAGTGTGTCACACTCTGTCCCGTGGTCGTGCGCTGCAATTCACTGATTACGAACCGACTATAAGTGGCAATCTATTTGTGTGAGCTTCGTATCTAGTTGAAATTTGGGCCCCGTTAACCGTTTCACGGTCACTATTGGCGTTCATGTATCCCCTGCTGCGAAGGCCGTATGCCCATTCTCTAGCGCTGTCATTCCGCATTGCTGTATGAATCCTTAGCATCAATTAAAACTCGAACAGGATGCAACTGATCAGAATGCCTATTACGCGTAATTAATGAAAGTGTGACGTGTAATCGCTCTGAAGCCGACTTCTAAGCACGGGGCATTAGTCCTCAGTGCTCGTTCTGGAGTATGAACTGAGACAGTGTTACAAATGTACACATGCAAGAAAAGATGGAAACGGACCAACGCATTGGAGTGGTTTCGGCATTGCTCGCGTTTGAGCTCATACTGATATAGTAACGCCATCTCAAAGGCCTTGATGTCAAAGAAGTTGCTGTGAAAAATTATGGCGTTAGCTTCGAGAGGACTGCTCCTGTCGCTCTAAATGTGTTGAGAGCCGGAAAGATTGCTGAACTCTACAAATTTTCTTTTTCTATTATGCTTCCGAGCTAGAAGACCCATCGTGAATAGGTTTAGCTTCCCGTAAAACTGGTTAAATTCTGAGCTAGGTCAAAGCTCTAGGAACTCAGTGCCAGCGTCAACGGCTCTTTTTTTATTTGTGTATAAATGCAATATTGGATCTGCATCGAGTGCCTTTCGTATGCACGACGCGAGCGGGGCAGAAAACCACTTTTTTTTTTTTACCATAACAAGTTTCTTACAGTACGTAAACATATTTCAGAATGGTAATATGCGTGGTAATTCATCGTCAGTGATCAAGGTGCTATACTGTTCCTGCGTATTATCAGTTCAGTAAAGCAACGCAGTAATTAACAAATAATACATGACCAAGGTCACTGTGTGGATGACCAAAACAAATAAATGCGGTAACGAACTTGAAGGTGCTATCGACGTATTTTGAGATTCTTCTACATTCAGCAAGATTGTTATACACTTTGTTTTGTATATCAACGCGTTAGGAAGTCGTACACGTTAATTTAAAAAAAGAAAGGCGCGGCTGCGAATAATTCAAGAATAGTAAGAATAAGAACTACGTCGCCTCAAGAATAATTGTTGAGGCGCCGTAGTGCAGAGGTTAAACCTTCGGCAGCATGAGAGGACGGAGCATCTGACGTCGCCCAGTAATGATTGTCTGCATGATAGGACGGGAAATACAATGGGCTTCGGCGACGCGTCTTTGTGAGCAATCTCGCGAATTCCGGATTGAAGCCGTTGTCGTAGCCATTATAAGCCCTCCCCATTCGAGCCGGCTTTTCTAAAGTCGTGCTTCACCCTAAGGCACCACGTGCATGCCGAATCGTAGCTCAGTCCTTTCGGGCGTCAACGCCTGTAACATTTTGAATTCAAATTCAAATGGACGCGTAGGAGGATTTAAACGAACGTGGCGTTTCTTTCGGGCGTAGATAAAAGACCATGTCTAATACGATGTTCTTTCCTACGTTTCCCACTAGTAGACACTGCACTGCAATTAAATTTGGCAATAGTGAACGCACGCGTATCTTTTGAAACGATTGCGTACCTCTGGAACGTTGTCGAAGCAGCGCGTATACTGAAATAAGGAATTTGCGATGCTCTACAAATAGTAATCGCCGTGGTTCTTCAGTGGATATGACCTTCTTGTACAGAACACGAGGTCGAGAGTTCGACTTATAGCAAGCAACCAAATTGTATTTACAAACAAAACGCACCAATGAAGTGAATATTTGTTATTGCTGTATGGAAAGATCTTAGCCAAAGGAGTGGAAAAGCAGGAAAAAAGTATTTCGGTGCTGGTAGAGCGCTCTAAGTATAGTGTCGCGAGAATGTTATCGGAATAGCAGCTGAAAATGTGTATTGCCCTCATGTGTTCTTTAAATATAAGTACGCTCCCTCGCAGGCAGCATATAGTATGTCACGAAACGTACAACGCGTTATTATGTGGGTCACGGAAGACTCAGTATGCAGGAAGATTTGGTTAGAGAAAGCTTTATAACCGTAAAAATTATGTAAATAAATAAAGAAACGGAGCAGAGAGGGATATTTGCAAGGATATGTAAAGAAAGAAGTATCAATTTAAGTGAAATCTCCAGAATTTGCACCCCTTTGCAATGATGGAATTTGACATTGCTGCATTGAATCTAACGTTGGCAGTTCTTTCTGGACAAATAAAATAGGAAAACAAATTAAGAAAACTAGGAGCGGCACAGAGAGGGTCTCCGGTATTGAACTCAGGTAAGCTTCATCCTCGGAAGATCCTTTCAATACGGAAAGCAATACATCAGCCACATTGGCGGAGAGGATCCGATCACGATTATAATCTGAAAAGAAAATATTCTCTTTCAGAAAAGTTCATCACCGGAGCGTATCTTTTAAGCAGCGTTGTGTACACTGCTGAAGCGTTGGTGCACATGAACATCCAGGCTTAGGATCTTTCGTTTATCTGCATTATATCGTATGAAGGTCCCGCATGGTTTCTTATTTGTGACGACTTCATTTTTGTATTTGGCTCCTCCTGGCACCCTCAGAAGCCGCGATACAGTTTTTCCGCTCGGATCCATCAACGAAGACCCCTTTTCTCTTCAGCTTCCTTCACTCGTCTTCATAATGTGATTAATGAAGATTATCGCGGTTTCTTGGGTGATACCGAAGGGAATCGATTTGGATTAAGCATTCATGAAAGGCTATATTTGTGGTTTTACCTTAATTTTATAAAATTGTGTCACGAGTTTATGTGCGTAATGGTTTAGCACATGCAAAAGTCAGTGCTAAAAATCTGAAATGTTGCCCGCCTTCTTGCCTTCTTCGCGCGCAAATTCGCGATTACGAAGATACTTGCAGAACTCAACAAATATAATTTTCTGTTCGTTTCAGTTTCAGTTCATTATCCTTTAAATACAGTGAATGGATTAGAGATAATGTGTAAGTAAATAATGTCTGTTGATAATGGACGTCTGTTTGTCTGCCTGTTTCAACTGATCGAGTTTACATGAATGAATGAGAAAGCATTGCGGCTACGTCAGCAGAAGCGCGGGGACGTCAGGTGGCGCCACTGGCGGAGTCACGTGACTCGATCGGCCACGTGACCAACTGCTACTTGTCACAGGGTGCGTACAACGCAAGGTCGTGGGTTCGACTCCCACGAAAGGTCGAGGGTTCGTAGTCTTCTTAGACCACCGTGTGATCACGCCAACGCCGGAATTTCCCGCCTCATGGGCCATATAATCATTTCGCATTAATAGCGATCTTGTAACAACTGTGTAGCGCAGTAACATGACTGCGGAATTTGAGAATCGGGACGACAAAACAAATGGGGTCATTGGATATCAGCAGTCTGTGAACTTATAACCTTTCTGAACACCCTTGTGGGCAACAAGGAGCATTGGAAACTGTTAACTCTCATAAACTGGTAACTTTGGAAGCTGGAAACATTAGACACAGGGAAACATCTCAGAACTGGAATCTTCTGACAAAGACGGCAGGTGATGTGCGCTAGCTAGATTCGAAGTTATTCGGCGCTCGTTATCTCTGAATGCAGCCTGTTAGTTAACGTCGTTTAGTCAGCCGACGTACCAGTATGTCTAAATTTAGTTTGCGTTAACAGAGGCAGACGAGAAAAAAAAGATCAGCTTTCACTGTGGGGACAGAGTTTGAGTTTGTATAAAAACAAAGCCTTTTGAAGTCTGAGAAGATTAAAGATAATCCTATGACACGGAATACGATGCGGCAGTGTTTAAAAAGAACGCTTTGGGAGAAGCAATACCACATTAAACGGGGCGGTTCTGGCATGGAACAGGTTGACAGCTGCATTAAGCGCCATAGTGTAGCTTAAATTGGAACGCTTTGATCGTTATTTTGTGAAGTACATTTACCAACATGGCCGACATACAACTGTACGGTATAAACGAGTTACGTCTCGCCATCATAAGCCGAGCGTAAGGCTTACCTAAACTGGTAAGTCTGACAGATGGCAGCTTCGCAGAACAGAGTGCTCTGGCAACGTCGCTGATGTGCTGCCATCTGCTTTGAATCTTTTGTTTCTTCTGCCTCATCTGCTTTTAACGACAGTAAACGAGAATTCTAGAAATTTTAACCAGGTTAGCGCAAGAGACGCAGCTTTTCCAAGGGGGAGCAGCATCGTACTTATCTACCGGAATTCGCGAAGGCCAGCTAGTGCTGAATGGCATCGTTCACTTAGAAATCACAACAGAACCTTACTTTGTCGACACAGCCTTGTTTTTTTTTTGTTTTTGCATTGAACCTGCCACCTTGCTGAAGGTGGGCCCCCTCATACGAATGGCTACAGCACTCTCGCAAAGGTTATCTGCTTGTCAAGGCAAACTTATGCAATCCACGTGCAACTTCTTGTATATACCAAAAGCTTCTTAGAGTTAGATTTGGTGGAGTGTTGAGTCAGGGCAATGAAAGGCTCTGAAGGCTTTAGTAGCATTCCTAACAGACAGCATCGTAGGTTCGAATCATTTATACAGAGTGAACTTTAGCCTTCTCTATATTTTGTGCGCGTGTGTCTTGCTTTTTTTTTAAAATTTAGTTGTCTTCTCTTTTGTACGTTACTTGACTGTAATTTTGTGCCTACTTGTGCATTTGGCTTTGATGTTGATGATGTTTCTCGTGAGGTATGAAAGCTCTCATTATCTATTCTTTTGTTTATTGCGATTATCTTTGAAGTAACTATGAAATTTTTGTACATACTAGAGGACGGTTTTCTACACTCTATATACGAGAGGATCTGAGACATGTGAGATGCATTATCTATATTCCACTTCTTTATTTCTTATTTTTAGTTGCAGTTGACAGTCCTGCTTATGACTGGGAACTGCTAAATAGCTTAAAGGCATCACTTCACCGATAATCAATTTTCATTCATTTACCAACCTATAGTTAGAAAAAGCCTGCGGTATATTGTGTTTGTTGCCTATACTTTAAATAAATAAATAAATAAATAATAAATAAAGTAAATAAATAAATAAATAATAAATAAATAACTAAATCGCAATTTCACGCACAATAAACAGTTCACTCAAGTTCAACTTCTCAGTGCCTTCCATTCACTTCAAAATTATCTTGGAAGCTTCATCCCGGATAAATTGGCCCGGATAAAACATTCATCGCGGATGTAAAGCCACATCTATACGGAGGTGTGGGAACGTGGTGTATTATTCTTTCCATGCGCCTTCGTTAAAATTGGTACTAATTTCATCTAGGCGCTCATGTCGTAGTGTACCACGAAAAGCACTCGCGAAGTGCGTTTTGCGCTCCGAGTGGACATGAAAATTGAGGATGCAGCACTAATATGACAGCTTACCATACGAAGTTACATGATCTCTGTGCTTATAAGTGCTCGTAACGACAAGAAACGTGTAAACGGTTACTTGTTCCACTCACAAGATTATGCCTTTCGTAGGCAACCGTATAACCACGTAAGTGTGATTTTTCAAGTTCGTAACACGCCTCTCGGTTACAAGAGCCGACTTGACAAACGAGTGCTTTCTGCGGGTCTGAGCAGATTGTAGCAGCCAGTTGGGCATTAGGAACCTCGGTTAGCCTCTTCTCATTATTTACCTCCCCACATTTTCGCAAGCGACCCGAGGGAAGAGCAAAAGCTAATGAGGCGAAGCAAACTTCGCTTTAAGAAGTGGAGTAATCGTGCGTAGTTGCGCAGCTCAGCTATACAGTAAGTTATGCGACGGCCATACTGCTGCCGCTAATGCCACGTGCGTCGCTCATTGGTGAAATAAGTTAAGCCCGTGCAAATGCGTACTGTACGAATCAGCGTTACGAAAAGATTCGTCCAATCCTCGATATTCTCTAAGAAGTCCTCCAATCTGCGATGACGTTGCATAAAAGTTTCCGAGACGGATTTTTTCGCTGCGACAAAACGCGAGGATTATGACGTGGGTAGCGGGTAACTTCAATCTGCTCCAGTCGATTCCGGCTGTGTTTTAAAACAGGGGCTCAACCTGCGTCAACCGCAATTCGAGCGACGTTCACGCGTTATACGCCAAAAGGTCGGGTCGACGTTTATAACCTAGCGGCCCGAATAACTGTGCGAGAGGGTTTTCTTTACGAGCGCGGAAACTAAACCACGTTATAGGTCACGAGGCATCGCCTTTTTTTTTTCTCGCGAGAAAAGGGCTTAAATTCCTATGTCGAAACTGCGAAGAGGTCAGATTTGAATGCACGTCGCTCGCGTTCTAACATCTGATGACGTCATCCCTCGAGGCCCCATTTCGAGCACCTGTTGAAGTGAGCAGAGCAGTGAACTTTATGCACCGCTAAGCTGGTGCGAAGAAAAAAAAAGTAAGAAAAAAGAATAAGCTGAGTACCGCATATGAATGTCTCACTTCGTAAAAGACAATTTATCCACACGGCGGAAATATCTGTCGTAACCATTGACGTTTTGGCAAACGGTGATATTTTTGTTTCTAGTTTGAAAGGGCTCTTGTAACAAAAGGTCAGGTACTTATGCAAAAACGGCCGGCGTTCTGGTGACACTGTCGCGAAAATTAAGTTTATTTCATCGATCATCTGGTTTTGACGGTAGCTGGGATTTTTCCGTTGGATGTATGAGAGTGCGCGTTGCGGATACGAGATTATATTACATTTTTTTC
>NC_051164.1:79587035-79611498 GCF_013339745.2 Dermacentor silvarum
CCTGCGCCTGTGCATAAACTTGCTTGTATCACCTTAATCCGACCTAAAATCGAATATTCTTCAATCATATGGGACCCGGATCAAGCCTACATCATCGATAACATCGACTCCCTGCAGAACCGTGCTGCTCGTTAAATTTTTTTTTCCAGATTACTCGCGTTTCAGTAGCGTCACGGCGTTAAAAGCTCGTGCTGGTCTTGTTAACCTCTCCCATCGTCGCAAACTTGCTCGTTTAACTCTTTTATTGCGATAGCAATTATATGGACACTCAAAAGCAGATTTCTGCCGTCGGCGTCGCCGTCGCCGTCGCCGTGAGGTTCCGTATGACGTCATTTGGAGATGAAATCGTCGCCGCGCGCCGAACGCTGTATGTGCGAGTGAAAGGGCGCGAGGGGCGCGTCTTTCACGGGGAGTGAACGCACGGCGGAGAACAAACGCGCGTTCTGCGCCATGCTCGCTTAAGGGCTGCAGAAGTAGGCGTCTCTTTTCTCCTTTACAATCACCATATATGTAGATGATAAGTGGTTCTTGAGGGAAAGGGAAAGGTTGGCGCTATCTTCTGCAGCCCTTGAGGGAGCACGGCTCAGCGCCTACGGGGAGGGGTAAGTGGGAGCGAAAACCATATATGTAGAGCAAACGCGCCTTCTTCAGACGCGCGAGAGTCCGTGGGGGAGGGGGAGGGAAGGGAGGCGACGTTTAGCTGCGGCACCAAGTGCCTATTTATATCAGAGGCTCCAGCAACAGTCACCAACGCCGCACGCATTTTGAGCTAACGCGGGCAAAACGCCGATGGCGTCGACAACAGTTCTGCGTGTTGTTGCTACCAAAGCCGCTCACCTTACTTCGTATGACATTGCTGTGTTGCTATCGCATTCATTGCTTCGCCCTTAGGGCGAAACTGTGACATTTTTTCACAAAATTTACCATCATCCGTTGCTTCATGACGATTTCTTTCAATCACCATCACCCTTCTTTCCCCGCCGTGACCGCCCTTTCAAGATCAAACGCATCATTTACCGCACTTCATCTTTTGCGAAATCATTCATACCCAAAACCATTATTGAGTGGAACCAGCTGCCTGCTACAATCACAATCGCAAAACATCTCAATTTCATGAACTTCTAAAAAATGAATGCGATGAGCAGCTTTTCTTCTAGTTCTGTTCCGTTTACCGCAATGTGTTTGATTTTTTTTGTGTTTTTTTTTTCGTTATGTGTCATTGAGTGTTGCTGTGCTGCCACATTTTATTCTTGTTGCCTATTCCTTAGGTTGTCATAGAACTTTTGTCACCCCCTATGTAATACCTTCGTTGTGAGTGCCTTTAGGGGTATCTTGAAATACATAAAATATATCACTGTCTTTCACTAACATTCGAAACCTGTTGCCTAATTGCGATCTGGTTTGCTCTTTCCTTGAACATACCTGTTCTGACATACTTTTACTGAGACGAGGCTGCGTCCCGATATAACGAACAACGAAATTTTTTTGTGACAGCACTTTGTGTAATGTATACAGACATGACCGCACCGAAAAAAGAGGTAGTGGCGTCCTAATAGCTTTCAAAAAAGCTGTCTCATCCTTTGTTGTTCATACGATTGTGATCTGGAGATTGTGTGGGTTGCGTGTTAGTCCCCTTCAGTTAAGACACTAATCTGTGCTTGCTACCGCCCACCAGATAAGGACCATATTTTCGTTCAATAGCTGCGCAACAGTATTGAAAGTGCTATCAAGCAATTTTCCGCGAATAATATCTATATTTTTGGTGACTTTAATCTACCGGATATCGATTGGTCCCAACTGTTTTCTATATACCAATAGAACTTCGGCCGAGTTCAACTTAGCATTAGATTTTAAGCTATTTCAGGTAGTGTCTGAGCCCACACGAGGCTCTAATGTCCTCGATCTGTTATTGACAAATGTTCCTGAAACAGTCGGCCCCATTTCTTGCCTAGAAAGGTTCAGTGACCATAAATTGCTGCATTTAGAGGTTAATATTCCGTTACCATTTGCAGGCGTCGCTGTCAAACAAATCCGAAATTATAGTAAGGCTAACTATGTGGATATGAACGCTGATCTACGTCTTATAGTGATACATCCCTGCCCTCTTGTTCTTGTCGTTCAATTAATGAAAACTGGGTGCGCTTTAAAGACACTCATTTAGCATTAGTTGATAAATACGTTCCCCTAATTACAATAGCCAATGATAAGTCTAAACACTGGTTTAAGAAGCATCTTCGTGCTTAAGAAACCGAAAAAAATACTGTATAAACGAGATAAAAATTCAAACTGTCCTTCCGCATGGGCTTGTTACAAAGATTACTTAAGAATTACTGCGCCGAAATAATCTCAGCTAAAAACAAGTATTACTCGCACGATCTAGCCTCCCTTATTAAGACCGACCCGAAAAATAGTTTCGGCGAACAATTGCTCCTGATCCTCTCACCCATAACGTAACGCTCCTTAATGATGACCAGACAGTGATGTCCGATAACAATCTGCGTTCGAGTTTAATACGTTCTTCACATCAGTATTCACCAATGAAGATCATTCCCGAGTGCTCATTGTTTCAGATCTCGATTTTCGATTCATGGCGCCAATTAATATTACAGCTGAAGGGATAGCAAAACTCATCTCAAATCTCAGTGTCATCTTCCACAGGCATAGATAACATAAATTCCAAGATATTAAAAAATACCTTGTACATCTCTATCCAAATCCTATGCATCATTTTCACGCAGTCGTTATCATTATGACTGCTCCCTAATGACTGGAAGGTTGGCAAAATAGTTCCCGGGTTCAAAACTGGTAACAAGAATTCGTCGGAAAATTACCGCCCTATCTCACTAACTTGCATCTGTTGCAAAATGCTCGAATATATAATTGCATGAATGAATGAATAAACCTTTATTTGAAACAGTGAGTTAGTTGGCAGTCGAGGTGGGAGCGTCCCTTATTCCAGGAACCCTCTGGCTTGGATCGCCCTCCGGGCCCGGGCGACGAGTTCGCGCTGGTCGACTAGGTGCGGCTTGGAGATCGCAGCCTCCCACGTCTTGCTCGGGTGTGCTTACATTGCAGTAGGAGGTGTGCCAAGGTGTCTGGCACGTTGCAGTGTGGACAGGTGTAGCTGTATATCGTCGGGTGGAAATGATGCAGTAAGCTTCCGTGGGTGAAGGTATTGCTCTGGAGTCGCCTGTAGTCGGTGCCTTCGTTTCTCGTTAGTTTTGGATGTGGTGGGGGGTATACCCGCAGGGGCGGATCCAGGTTTTTTCTGAGGGGGGGGGGGGGGGTCAGCTTCTGTCAATGATGATGATGATGATAGTAGCCTTTATCATTTACCGAAATTCACCGTTTCTGCTCACGATAAACCCGCGTTTTATACGGCTAGAGCAACACCTGTAGCCCGCCGTGGTGGCTCAGTCAGTTCAGGCATTGCGCTGCTGAGCACGAGATCGCGCGATCGCATACCGGCCGCGGCGGCCGCATTTCGATGTAGGCGAAATGCAAAAGCGCCCGTGTGCTTGCGTTGTAGTGCACGTTAAAGAACCCCAGGTGGTCAAAGTTAATCCGAAGTCTTCCACTACGGCGTGTCTCATAATCAGAACTGGTTTTGGCACGTAAAACCCCAGAAAGAGGAAGAAGCCCTATAGCGAAGCCAGGTATCGGTTTCTCCGAGCTTATAGGAAAAGGACGTTACCCAATACAGCCATGTGCTTGGCGGCTGTGCCTGATAATGCAGGTTGTTCAAAACTAAGTTTTGTGGTTTTCTTAAAATTAGGCACTGGGAGGCACGCGAAGACCACCTGTGCAAATAAGTTATGTGGCCAGGGGCACAAAGTGAGATGATAATTATCGCTGTGAGCAGCCCAATTAACTAAAATTGAACAATTATTTTTGTCGACTGCAGTAAGTGGGTATGTTTGTATTGAAAACTTAGAGGCAGTCGTGTTTTTACACAGTATCAGTCGGAATTAAGAATTATTCTAACGTGTTCGTGCTTAGAGATATCCGACTCCAAATTTCAATTGCACTGCGCAGAGTTTTCGACTCGACGCGAGAGCGGTTTATGCTTTGCGTTGCTGTGGAAGGGAGGCATTTTGAACATTTTTAGGGCATTGACATCTTGATGGGTGAAGTGTTGTCATGAGATTTGTGCATGACAACACTAAACTTAAAGCGGCAGTATGAAATATTCGTTAGCATAGCTAAAAAGGTTTCTGCTGTTGATGGTGCAGTTGTTGCTTTTGATTTCAATAAAACTTACAATACTTGGAAATCAGCAGTCACTTTATTTGCGTAGCCCAAACAAGGACCATGCCCGGTCGTCTAGTCACCATTACGCACGCGCACTGCCCTCCGGCTTCTCCGCTCGCGCCATTATCTCGGCATGGCAGCTGCCGCCATCTTTACAGGCTGTGCGGTCGCGTGTTACGACAGCGGTTACGGGTTCTTCGATTTTTTTTATTTCGCCAGCCGTGAGGGGAATGGGGGCAGTTATTATCTTTGGCAATGCCTCCGCCGCGTTGTCAGACTAAACGCTGCACCCAACAGCCGCGTCACATCAGGGAGGAGCTTTGCGCTGATCCTCACTCTCTTGCATGCGTAATCATGCGAACGACAATTAAAATTTGGAGTTGGATATATCGGAGCATAGACATGCTAGAAGAATTCTTCCAAGTGAAACTGTGCAGAAACACGACTGCCTCTAACTTTTGAATACAAACATACACACTTACTGCAGTCAATAAAAAGTTAATTATTCAATTTTAGTTAATTCGGTTGTTGACAGCGATAATTATCTCACTTTGTGTCCCCCTGGCCACACAAATTAACTTATTTGCGCAGGTGGTCTTCACGTGCCTCCCAGTGCCTAATTTTGAGAAAACCATAAAGCTTAATTTTGAACACCCGGTATATCAGCCTGTATTGTTTCTTAAAATAAAATTTGGGATGGTCTGTCGCAGGTTCGTTATAAATGCGTAAGCACGGGTCCGTCTTTGGAGTTCTGTTGGGACACCTTGATTTCCTTTAGAAGATTATTTGTGTTCGGCTGAGACACCTTCGTTTCAACGCGGCAACCACTACGCTGGTTGTTTACGATATGCGAATCACCGCGTATGAAGACTCACGACGCCACCTACAAGAAGAACTATGTGGCGTAGCAGCCGTGAGCGCGAGGCAGCGTCTTCATGTTTTGTTTCACACGCGACGTCATACTTTTACACAAGGCGCGCATCTGCTCCCGTTTCTCTAACCAGGCGACGCCATCCTAGGCCCGCGCGCTGGCGTTGGCCGCTGACGACCCGCTCCCCCACTTCTCAGCCGCGGCTCTAGGCTTCGCCCCGCTCCGCGAGAACGCCCACTCAGATAAACGGATCCGGCGGGCTTGAGCCTCCTATGCCTAATGTACGACAATAAAACTGCGAAGTTACAATGAAAAACTTGTAGCGTACGAACGGTACTGTGCTCGTACTGGATATTGTCAACGTGTAACTGTGATCACAATGAGTGCTACAGTTAAAAAAAGTTGCCCATGCGTAGTTCTTAGTTTAGCTGTTACTTGTTATTATCTATATATGAAAACTTCAGCAAGAGATCTCTTTCATTAAGCAGGTTGGTCACAGAACCGATGACAGCCAATGAGGCAACTGTTGACACCCCAAGGGGAAACTAAGTTAATCAGGCGCGAAGGCGCTAGAGCGGACATCGGCGTGCTTGGCAAAAGGGACGTCCCCTCGTTCATTCGACGCCACCGACGGGACGAGTAAGGCACCGCCGGTGCCAGGAGGTCCAAGGTGTTCATGAGAACAAATAACTACGGCAACTTCGCGACACCACACCCCTACGGAGTACAACTAAGCTTGTGAGCGAGCTACATTTACTTATACATGGCTGATACCACTGGCACTCACGAAAAATAATTTTGAAGAATTCTGGTGGCCATATTTTTTTTTGACAAGGCCATCCCCCTATCAGCGAGGGGGCGATACAGAAATCTGAGGGGGGGGGGGGGGGTCAGGACATCCGGACATCCCCCCTGGATCCGCGCCTGACCCTGCGTCCAAGCCGATAGTGCTGCAGTAGCGCTTGATAAGTTTGCGGTATTGATTCCGTTTCCTCCGCTGATTTGGGTGGGTGGGACATGTCGAAAATATCGTGCGGGGAGGCCCGGTTGACGCTTGCGCGGGCCGCGGTGTGTGCCGCTTCATTCCCTCGAGTCCCTCATGTCCCGGAACCCAGATGATGCAGGTGTAGGGGGGAGGAGTGTCGCCACGTTTCAGTATGTTTATCGCTTTGACGGAGATCCTGCCCTTCATGTAGTTGCGTGCCGCTGTTTGAGAGTCGGTGAAGACCACTATGGCATCGTCGCTTGTATGGGTGGCGAGTGCTATAGCGGCCTCCTCTGCTGTGTCCGCGTGTTTGGCGAGAATTGTAGCCAACGCCAGTGTCGTTCCCCTGTAGTCTGTGACGCTGATGGCGAAAGCGTTTCGGCCCGGATACTTGGCTGCGTCCACGTAGCGCGCCTGCGGGTCGTTACGGTGCTTGTCTGATGGCGTTTACCCTGGAGAGCCGTCTGCCTCGATGGTGTTCTGGATGCATGTTCCGAGGGATCTGATGAACTTGTAGGCAATCTCGGAGCTTCGACATGATCTTTTCCTTACGTTCGCCATCAAGTTCTAGGTTGGTTGCGTATCCTGTGCGTCGGAGGACTGCTCGGCCTGTGGTTGTGAGCTTGAGTCTCTCGATCTGGTTGATGAGGTGCGCTTCCGCAAGTTCTTCCCAGGAGTTGTGAACTCCCATGCGAAGCAATCGGTCAGTGGAGGCGGTTGTTGGCAGTCCTAGGGCGAGTTTCGTGGCCTTTCGTATTAGGAGGTTTAGCTTTTGTTTCTCGGCTGTCTTCAGGTTGAGGTAAGGAGTTCCGTATGTAATGCGGCTGTACAGGAGGGCTTGTATCATTCGCAAGGTGTCATACTCTTTGAGGCCATTGCGGCGATTTGCCACGCGTCGTATCAGATGAGTCAGCTGTGCCACAGTGTTCTGTAGTCTAGGGAGTGTGGCGGAGCCGAACCCGTCCTTGTGTATATGGAGTCCGAGGATTCGAAGTGAGTCGACCTTCGGTATCGGGACTCCCTGAAGAAGGACTTGTGGAGGCCGCAGGTGTTCAGGTACCGTTCGATGATGTTGACCGCCTCCTGAAGACGGTCCTCCTGTTCACCCGTGCTCGCTCCTCTCGTCCACAGTGTGATATCATCTGCATATAGAGCATGAAATATCCCTGGGATGGTGTCTAGGAGGCGGGGAAGTTTGAGGAGGGCCACGTTGAAGAGGAGTGGCGAGATTACCGAACCCTGCGGCGTACCCCTGTTAGGTAGGTGAAATGTCTTGCTCCGGAGATTGGCAATTCCCACCGTGGCCGTACGGTTGGTGAGGAAAGCGCGTATGTAGGCGCAGGCGCGGATCCAGGGGGGATGTCCGGATGTCCTGACCCCCCCCTCAGATTTCTGCATCGCCCCCTCGCTGACAGGGGAATGGCCCTTTCGAAAAAAAAAAAAGAAAAATATGGCCACCAGCATTCTTCAAAAGTATTTTTCGCGAGTACCAGTGGTATCAGCCATGCAGAAGTAAAGCTAGCTCGCTCACAAGCTTAGTTGTATTCCGTAGGAGCGTGGTGTCGCGAAGTTGCCGTAGTTATTTTTTCTCATGAACACCTTGGACCTTCTGGCGCCTGCCGTGCCTTACTCGTCCCGTCGGTGGCGTCGAATGAACGAGGGGACGTCCCTTTTGCCAAGCGCGCCGAGGTCCGCTCGAGCGCCTTCGCGCCTGATTAACTTAGTTTCCCCTTGGGGTGTCAACGATTGCCTCATTGGCTGTCATCGGTTCCGCGACCAACCTTCTTAATGAAAGAGATCTCTTGCTGAAATGTTCATATATAAATAATAACAACTAACAGCTAAACTAAGAACTACGCATAGGCAACTTTTTTTAACTGAAGCACGCATTGTGATCACAGTTGCACGTTGACAATATCCAGTACGAGCACAATACCGTTCGTACGCTAGAAGTTTTTCATTGTAACTTCGCAGTTTTATTGTCGTACATTAAGCATAGGAGGCTCGAGCCCGCCGGATCCGTTTATCTGAGTGGGCGTTCTCGCGGAGCGGGGCGAAGCCTCGAGCCGCAGCTGCGAAGTGGGGGAGCGTGACGTCAGTGGCCAACGCCAGCGCGCGGGCCTAGGATGGCGTCGCGTGGTTAGAGAAACGGGAGCAGATGCGCGCCTTGTGTATAAGGATGACGTCGCGTGGGAAACAAAACATGAAGACGCTGGCTCGCGCTCTCGGCTACTACGCCACATCGTTATTGTTGTAGGTGGCGTCGTGAGTCTTCATACGCGGTGATTCGCATATCGTAAACAACCAGCGTAGTGGTTGCTGCGTTAGAGCGGAGCGTTACGCCCGTATTCAAGAACGTTCCTCTAGTCAACACACCACCACGACTCAAGAGAGAAGATGGCACCACCATCCCTCGACAGAAGTGGTCACTGAGCTTCATGATCATTCGCGGGAATTCTTGAGAATTGTCGCGTCTTTATCAGTCGAGAGGCGGCGCTGTGCTTAACAAGGTGGAGTGGAGTAAGAGCTTCGAGTCGAGGGCTGTTTGAGAATACGGGAGTTAGTCCTCCAAAGCAAACGAAGGTGTCTCAGCCGAACACAAAGAATCTTCTTAAAGAAATCAAGGTGTCCCAACAGAACTCCAAAGACGGACCCGTGCTTACGCATTTATAAGGAACCTGTAAAAGATCATCCCAAATTTTATTTTAAGAAACAATACAGGCTAGATATACCGGGTGTTCAAAATTAAGCTTTATGGCTTTCTTAACATTATGCACTGGGAGGCACATGCAGACCACCTGCGCAAATAAGTTATGTGGCCAGGCGGACACAAAGTGAGATGATAATTATCGCTGTCAGCAGCCCAATCAACAAAAATTGAATAATTAACTTTTTATTAACTACAGTAAGTGTGTATGCTTATATTCCAAAGTTAGAGGCAGTCGTGTTTCTACACAGTTTCACTTGGAAGAATTCTTCTAGCGTGTCTATGCTTCGAGATATCCAACTCCAAATTTTAATTTTCGTTCGCATGATTACGCATGCAAGAGAGTGAGGATCGGCGCAAAGCTCCTCCCTGATGTGACGCGGCTGTTGCGTGCGGCGTTTAGTCTGTCACAAGGGCGAAGGCATTGGCAAAGATAATAACTGTCCACCTTTCCCTCACGGCTGGCGAAATGAAAAAAAAAAAATCTAAGAACCCATAACCGCTGTCGTAACACGCGACCGCGCAGCATGTAAAGATGACGGCAGCTGCCATGCAGAGATAATGGCGCGAGCGGCGAAGCCGGAGGGCAGCACGCGTGCGTAATGGTGACTAGACGACCGGGCATGGTCCTTGTCTGGGCTACGAAAATAATGTGACTGCTGATTTCCAAGTATTGTAAGTTTTATTGAAATTAAGAGCAACAACTGCACCATCAACAGCAGAAACCTTTTTAGCTATATGCTAACGAATATTTCATACTGCCGATTTAAGTTTGGTGTTGTCATGCACAAATCTCATGACAGCACTTCATCCATCAAGACGTCAATGCCCTAAAGATGTCCGAAATGCCTCCCTTCCACAGCAACGCAAAGCATAAACCGCTCTCGCGTCGACTCGATTATTCTGCGCAGTACGACAATTGAAATTTGGAGTCGGATATCTCGGAGCACGCACACGCTAGAATAATTCTTCCGACTGATACTGTGTAGAAACTCGACTGTCTCTAAGTTTTCAATACAAACATACCCACTTACTGCAGTCAACCAAAAATAATTGTTCAGTTTTAGTCTATTGGGCGGCTCACAGCGATAATTATCATCTCACTTTGTGCCCCCTTAGTCACATAACTTATTTGCACAGGGGGTCTTCGCGTGCCTCCCAGTGCCTAATTTTAAGAAAACCATAAAGCTTAGTTTTGAACACCCTGTATTATCAGGCGCAGCCGCCAAGCATTGGGTAACGTCCTTTTCCTATAAGCTCGGAGAAACCGATACCTGGCTTCGATACAGGTCTTCTTCCTCTTTCTGGGGTTTTACCTGTCAAAACCAGTTCTGATTATGAGGCACGCTGTAGTGGAAGGCTCCGGCTTAATTTTGACCACCTGGGGTTCTTTAACCTGCACTACAACGCAAGAACACGGGCGTTTTTGCATTTCGCCTCCATCGAAATGCGGACGCC
The DNA here is from genome assembly GCF_013339745.2 of Dermacentor silvarum. Classification (NCBI taxonomy): domain Eukaryota; kingdom Metazoa; phylum Arthropoda; class Arachnida; order Ixodida; family Ixodidae; genus Dermacentor; species Dermacentor silvarum. The sequence continues at coordinate 79,597,308 of NC_051164.1, forward strand.
GCGGTCGGGATTTGATCCCGCGATCGCCTGCTCAACGCCTGAGCTGACTGAGCCACCACGGAGGGCTACAGGTGTTCCTCTAGCCGTATAAAACGCTGGTTTATCGTGAGCAAAAACGGTAAATTTTGGTAAATAAGAAAGGCTACTATCATCATCATCATAATCATCACTATCATCATCATTGACAGAAGCTGACCCCCCCCTCAAAAAACCTGGATCCGCCCCTGTGTAGGCGTATGTTTTGGGACCGCGGACGATATCTTCTAGGTTACGGAGAATGGCTTCATGGCTCACGTTATCGAAGGCGCCATCTACGTCTAGAGCTAGAATGGATGACTTGCTGTGTTTGCTCAAATGGTCAAGAATATCTTCCTTTAGCTGGAAGAGGACGTCCTGCGTGGAGAGCATCTGGCGGAAGCCGAACATGGTGTGTGGATAGCGATCGTTGTCCTCGAGATATGTGGTGAGCCGCTCGTTGACCATGTGTTCAAATAGTTTCCCGGCGCAAGACGTAAGGGAGATGGGGCGGAGATTTGCGATGGAGATGGGTTTGTTCGGCTTGGGTACCATGGTCACCTCCGAGTGTTTCCAGGCTGTTGGTAGCTCGCCCTTAATCCAGCAGTCGTTATAGTACCGAAGGAGAGCCGCCAACGCCCGAGGGGGTAGCTGTCGAAGGTGCTTGTTGGTGACTCTGTCTTTGCCCGGGCTCGTATTGCGTGTTAATCTAGAGAGGGCCGCCTGTAACTCTGCCTGTGTGAAAGGCCGGTCTAGCTCTTCGTTGGACGCTCCTTCGTACTCCCTGGTGGTGGAAAGGTTGGTGGCAGTGGTGCGCGGGTTAGCTGAGCCGTGTAGCTTCGTCTGAAGTTCTTGGAGAAGCTGATCCTCTCTGCTGCCATAGTTGTGGATTAGCCGGTGAATTGTATGTCTTTGTTGGGTTTTGGTGTGGGTGTCGTCGACCAGTGCTCGAAGTATATGCCAAGTTTTCTTTGTGCTGAGCGTCCCTTGAAGTTGGTCGCAGAAGGATCGCCAGTTCTGGCTCGCTAGCTGTTCAGCGTACTCCTGTGCCTGCGTGCTTAATAGGGCAATTCGGCGCTGGAGCTTGCGGTTGAGCTTTTGCCGTCGCCATCGTTTGAGAAGCGATCGCCGAGCCTCCCATAAGTGCAGTAGGTCATTATCGACCGCTGGATTGTCCTCGTCTAGATGAATCGTATAGTGTTGCCGTCAGCCGCACCCACGATACCGTATAGCCAAGCTTCAATGTCTTCAATGTCCGAAACGTCGTCAAGCTCATTCCTATACGCGTTCCAGTCAGTGAGTCGCGCCTTTCCTGTCTTGGGCGCGCGGTGAGATTCTTCAACCTCGATTTGAATTATGTGGTGATCGCTCCCTAGCGTGTCTGGGAGTCGGGTCCACGTGGCCTTTCGCACGTCTCGGCTGAACGTGAGATCAGGATTGGTGTCCCTCGACACGCTGTTGCCCACTCGTGTCGGTTGGAGCAGGTCATTCCATAGCGTAAGGCCGTGCCGTTGTGCGGCGTCGTGAACCCGTGCCCCTTTCTTGGTGGTATTGGGGTAGCCCCAGGCCGCGTGTGGGGCGTTAAAGTGCCCCACTACAACAAGCCGGTTACCGTTAACGCTCTTGCGAAGCTCCCGGACGAAGTGGTCGTAGTGGAGTAGCTGCTCTCGCGGTGGGCTGTAGAGGTTGACCAGGTATAGGCTCTGTTGATTCTTGCGAGTCGGCAACACCTCCACTATGGTGTGTTCGATTTCAGTGTCTTCAATTTCGTGCGGCTGTGCGGTTAGTGTCTTCTTGACAAGAATTGCGGTGCGGGAAGTGTGTGCCACAGTGGTGTAGCCGGGGAGCTTTATTTTCTTGGTGTTGGTTTCCTGTAACGCGATTATATCAGGATTGTTTGTTTTGAGATATTCTTGCAGGTTGGCCGAGCGGGGTCTATAGGATCTGCAATTCCAGTGCCAAATGCGGAGGGTGGGAAGCGACTCGGTGTGTCTACGTTTGAGAGCCGCCATGTTGGTGGTTGTCCTCCACCTGGAGTAGGTGGTTTGGTGGTGTCGAGCTAGAATCCTCTGCGGATTCCACTCGCACTGTCTTCCGTCCTTTGCGTTTGGTTCCGAACTGCTCGCCAGATGTTCACGAGTCACGAAATTCTTGTAAGTATAGGTCATGAAGTTGTGTTGTTGTGCCATGAAGCCATCCAGTTTGGCGTCGAGTGTGGTGACCGTACGGGTTAGTGGCTCTACCTTTTCCATGATTTTAGTTATCACTGTCTGTATGGTTCTGTCTGCTGATGCGAGAAGCTTCGTAGTGAGGGTTTCCTCGAAGACTTGAAGGCGTCGTTCAACAAGGTCGAGAATCTTCACTTCATATGCTTGCAGCCGTTCGTCTACCCGCTTCATTATTCTGGTTTCTACCTGTTTTAGTATGCTTTTTTCTACTCTCTTCGCTACTCTGTCCTCGAGTTGTGGCGTGTTGCACTCGGCTACCGGTTGTTGTTGTATCGTCCTCTGTAGATCCTGTACTTTATGTTCGAGGGTCCGTATAGTCGCTGTCTTGTCCGAACTGCTCGTGTTGCGTGAGGAATTCGAGGCACTGCTTCCGTTCGCCGCGGCGACGTAAGTGATTCGCCTAACGGAGCGAGACCGTGACCGAGAGCGGGATGTAGAGCACGATCTTAGGATAGAGCGAGAGCGTCTACGGCCAGGTCTTTGTTGGGGCGAGGGCCCCTGTGAGCTGTCCGAGGTGGTAACCAGCGGTGCTTGAACTCCAGTGATTCTCTCGGGCGCGAGCGTTATCAAGCTGCTGTCTTCTTACTTGGTAGGGGGGCGGGTTGTTACGGAGCTTCTTCTTGCATTCCTTGCCTGCCGTTTCGTGGTCTCCGCCGCAAATCTTGCACTTCGGGTGACAGTCATGTTCTTCCGTGACCCCATCGCGCCCGCATGTGTAGCAGAACTTGGCCCTTGGCTGAGGACAGATATCCTGTCGGTGTCCGATGGCGCCACAGGTTCTGCAGTATTGGACGGATTTTCGGTAGGGCTTGCATCTGTAGTCACCGCTCTGGTACGTTACGTAATAAGGGACGTGCTGTCCGTCGAAGGTGATAACCGCGGCTGTTGAAGATCCTAGCATGCGTGCGCCGAGAACCGTGTATCTTGAGTCCACTCGAAGGCCGGCAACAGTCTCCGTGGAGTGATATACGGCCAATCTCCCTGCCGTGGAGTGATATACGGCCTCGAAGCGGGTATAATTGCATGTAATATTTTTAACCACCTCGAGTCTAACAACTTCTTTATTAATCAGCATGGGTTCAGAAAATCATTTTCGTGCGACACCCAACTATTTGAATTCAAATCCGACCTGCATTTTGACATGGATTATAACCTTCAGACTGATTGTACCTTTCTCGGCTACTCTGAAGGCATTTGATCGCGTTGTTCACTCTAGGCTCATTTCAAAATTATCTGCTCTAGGACTTGACTCACAAACGCAATCTTGGCTTCAAAATTTTTTGACATTACGTAGGCAGCTAACAGTAGTAAATTTTTGTTTTCTTTCTGATGTGACTTCTGGTGTACTACGGGGTAGTACACCAGAAGTTGATGTTGTTTTGGGTCCTCTGCTTTTTCTAATTTACATTAATGACTTACCCTCTAACATTTCTTTCTGCGTGCGACTTTTTGCTGACTATTAAAAATCCTGATGGCCACATCTGCCTTCAAAACAATCTTAACCTAGTATATTCTTGATGTTGTAATTGGTTAATGAACCTGAACTCTCCAGTGGCTCGGGCGCAGTCATATGTCATCATCATCATCATCAGCCCATATTTATGTCCACTGCAGGACGAAGGCCTCTCCCTGCGATCTCCAATTACCCCTGTCTTGCGCTAGCGTATTCCAACTTGCGCCTGCGAATTTCCTAACTTCATCATCCCACCTGGCTTTCTGCCGTTCTCGACTGCGCTTCCCTTCTCTTGGTATCCATTCTGTGACCATAATGGTCCACTGGTTATCCATCCTACGCATTACATGGCCTGCCCAGATCCATTTCTTCCGCTTAATGTCAACTAGAATATCGTTTATCCCCGTTTGCTCTCTGACCCACACCGCTCTCTTCCTGTCTCTTAACGTTACTCCTAAGATTTTATTGCGATAGCAATTATATGGACACTTGAACCGGATTTCTGCCGTCGTCGTCGCCGTCGCCGTCGCCGTGAGGTTCCCTATAGATAAAATCTTCGCCGCGTGCCGTATGCCCGAGAGGAAGCGTGCGGAGACGCGCGCTATCACGGAGAGCGAACGCACTCAATCTCCCACGCGCAAGCAAGGAAGCAGGAAGCCAGCGCCGGAGGGAGCAAGGGGGGGGGGGGGGGGGCGCACTTCTCTGCCAACAACCGCGCTCGTCGCTCGCTCGCACCGTCTCTTATCTCCACACGGCTCTGACCTTTAAGTGCATTCGCCGCTCAGTTTCCGTTGAAGCGATAGACCGCACGTACCTTCGCCCGCTGCGGCGTATGCTTGCTGCCAGCGTTTTGACAGTCGTTGTCTGCTGTCATTCAGTGTGATCTCTTCGTGTTTGTGCGCGCTCACACCACGCTTGTTCATTCAGTTCGTAATAGTCGGGCCACATTTTCCAACGCACGCTACACACGCAATGCTGCCCGGATCGGCAGTGCAGCGCTACAGGTGTGTCCCTTCGCACGCGCTGCCCACGGGAAGCGCTTCTCATCAACACCACCGTTTCACACGCGCCTTCTCGTGGTCATCGAGTCTCTCTTCATGTCGGTCGACTTACGCCGCAGCACACCTGCTTACTTAATCAGCTCATGTTTACTACAATTAATATTGCGACCAAAGCCGCTCACCTTACTTCGTATGACATTGCTGTGTTGCTATCGCATTCATTGCTTCGCCCTTAGGGCGAAACTGTGACATTTTTTCGTTCCATCGCTCTTTGTGCGGTCCTTAACTTGTTCTCGAGCTTCTTTGTTAAGCTCCAAGTTTCTGCCCCATCTGCCCCATATGGAGTGGTGCCTGACACCGGCAAAAAAAAAAAAAAATATTGCCGAGAGCTAGTGGGGCTTTACTAGTTCAGGTGCAACCAAACTAGGCAGGCCCACTAAGCTTCATCAAAGTCACTCCCTCACCAGAACAGGAATTGGCCTCCCTGGTGCAGTATTCGGCCACTACCTCCCTCATGACTCCGACAATTAACCCATGGCCCTCAGTCCCTAGTGGCTGCGGAGCACCTGACCAAGGCGGCGGTCAGACGTGCGACGTGGCAGAGGGTGCTAAGAATCTCTGGGTCCGGACAGGCCGCCAATGGAAACTGAACTTGGCAACGTTCAACACGCGCACCCACTCGAGTGAGGCTAGCTTAGCAGGACTATCTGAGGAATTATCAGGCATTGCATGGGATATTATTGGCCTTAGTGAGGTTAGAAGAACTGGTGAGGCTTACACAGTGCTGACTAACGGCCACGTCCTCGGCTACAGAGGTCGTCCAGATAAGAGAGAATCCGGGGTAGGATTTCTAGTTCATAACAACATAGCGGGCAACATTGATTAATTCTACAGCATTAGTGAGAGGGTAGCAGTCGTCGTAATAAAGCTGAATAGGAGGTACAAAATGAAGGTAGTACAAGCCTAGGCCCCAACTTCCAGTCATTTAAGTACTTGGGCTTAAATCTCACGTCTAATCTTTCATGGAAAACCCATATCATGAGCATATGCGCAAAGGCATCCCAAACATTAGGTTATTTACGTCGCAACCTAAGTCACGCACCTGCTAGCGCACGCAAATTAGCTTTCGTAACCTGCGTTCGTCCGCAGCTTGAATTCGCCTCGTCAATCTGGTCACATCATCAAGATTACCTAATTTCAATGTTAGAAGCAGTACAAAACAGAGCCGCCAGATTCATCTCATCTAACTACGACTGACATTCCAGTATCACTCGAATTAAAGTAGTCTATTCCCTTCAAGCATTATGTACCAGTAGAAAAATCGCTCTTTTATGTCTTATACACAAGTACATTCATGCTTGGTTCTGGCACGTAAAACCCCATAATTTAATGTTAAGTAGATGCATGGCACAGCACAACACAAATGCCCCTTGTAATCCCACTACGTACTTTTAGGCGTTTTCATAATCACATCAGCCTCACGTGGATATTTGGTAGAGCCAAAGCTTTTAATTCCTCAGCGTTGACACAAGCCATAGCACTCTGGAATGATCTTCCTGATAGCCTTCTTTCCATCACTAACCGTGAAACATTCCGCGAGAGTTTGCACTCTCACTTCTTGTAAAAGTCGTGTTCAGTATTGTATAGAATTCTTGTAGTCAGTAATAACGTTTCCTTGTTCCAGTCTGTGCTTTATGTGTTTTTGTTGTACTTCATCCCCCATCACTCAGTGTTCCGATTGGAACCTGTGGTGTATTTATAGAAAAATAAATAAATACACGATCGTTGGCTGCCACTATCCAAGATACACCTGACATATCTATACTCCATCTCGGAAGTTCCCTTTAGCACTGTGGAGGCTACCGGGTCCTCAGCTAATAGGAAGGGTGACTACTAGCCCCTGCACATGTATTCCTCCGCGCTGCGTCGTCTGCTCAGCGTCTTCACGGCACCTGCTTGCCGTGCTGTCTATACATGCTCATTGCAGTTATTGTGGCTGGCTTATTAACCTAAATGATACTAGAAAACAATGAAACAAGCAACTACGTCGGGTATTCGAAGAATTGTGGCAACATTTACATTAGTAATTATGTAACAACAGTACGAATTAGACATTTTCTGCAAAAAAAGAAAAAAACGCAGCACATGCTCAGTGTGATTTATTGTGCTGCCGAAGATCGCTAGGTGCTCATTGCGGATAACCTAATTCTTGTGCGCTAACTTTGTGCCTTCCAAAGCATCTGTGCAGATATTTAGCGAGTTTAATAAGAAATCATGTTAAAAGTGTCTATTTAGCCCGGATTCACGTTGTCAATTTTCATGTGTGTTCGGAAAGGATCGCACATTTTAGGACACATGCCTTAATTCACAACTATCCCAGTGCAGGGTAGCAAACTGGATATCTACCTTCCGGTTAACCTCCCTGCCTTTCCCATCTCATTTATCTCTCTCTATCCCTGGCACCCAAAGTCTTCTTCGTTCATGCTAGCATCCTCATCAGAGCTTGTGTCCTCCCCGAGGCTGACAACGACCGGTTGCTGGTTGTCGATAAATTCGTCAAGAATGTGGTCCAATTCCCTCATTTTGTCCTCATCGTCGATAACATGCTTAACATAATTGTTACGCTTCTGTGCACTCGCTTGTGAGATGGCATCCACAATAAGCTACTATTTTGACTAGATTTCCCTTGCGTTCCCCACTTCTTTTAGCGCAATGCTAGGCTGCGCACGTCTATTCTTTTTCTACACGCCCTGCGGATCTGGTGGCCAGCTGATCTAGCGATACAGCAACAACGATAACGTCAAGGATTTATCCCCCCGCAGGGGCGTCTGCGTCAGCAGGCGTTTGCTGTGTTGCGACACCACGTACCCGATCACACGAGGGTTGGACCCTCCCGCGTGTAGTCGTGCGTGGCTTAGCCGTGTCTGGGGAAAGGGGGATCCTGGGGGTTGAGCCGATGCAGGGTGTTTGGACTTTTAAGGCCCCCCGGCGGAGGCAACACACCTCTTCGGCCTCTGCTTCACATAGACGGCACCTCCAGATTGACCTACCTGGAGGAAATCGGCAGTCGCCTTTTCCTGTCCCCCTCTTCAGTCTTTTGTCTTTCTCTCTCACTTTTCCATCTTTCCTGTCTTCTAGTCACTTCTCACTTCCGAATTTCTGGGCGGCATGGGTTAACCTGGTGTATTTATCCAATCTTGGGTATCTTATGTTAGGTTATAGCGGCGATGCATGGCTGGCGTCTACAAGTATTCCAACCTTTTAGCGTCCCCTTGTTGGGCTCGGTGGTGGGTTGCTACCATCGCCGCCGAAATTTGCAATTATATATGGCTAATGCTTTTCCTTCACTACCTGATCGTTATATGAAAAGAAGGCGCACCGATGAAACTTTCAATCTTTTTATGCAACCCAAATATTTCCTAAGTACCATGTAATACATAGTCAACACGATACTAAGACAGATCGAATGATTTCACCCTTTCTTGTAGCAAACTCTCTCACTGAAGCAATCGGCCCAGGCTATAAAGTAACAAAGATGGGAAGCGGCGACCTTCTTCTCGAAGTTCACGACAAAATACAGTATGACAAACTTTCTAAACTTAAGGCATTTGGAGACATTCCCGTTTCAGTGGGCCCACACAGGTCGATGAACACAGTTCGCGGTGTCATCTCGGAAGGTGACCTCCTTGAACTGAGTGAAAGTGAATTACTTGAACGATGGCAAGACCAGAACGTAGTCAAGGTGCAGAGGATAACACTAAGGCGAGATGACAGGCAAATACCTACCAAGCACCGGTTGCTGGTTGTCGATACATTCGTCAAGAATGTGGTGCATTTCCCACATTTTGTCCTCATCGTCGATGACATGCTTAACATAATTTTCCACTTCTGTGCACTCGCTTGCGTTTACCATTTATTTTCGCGCAGTACTAGCCTGCGCCCGTCTATTATTTTTCTACACGCCCTGTGGATCTGGTGGCCAACTGATCTAGCGACACAGCGACAACGATAACGCCAACAATTTATCCGAGGTGACAGCAGCCGTTCTCCTTCTTGGCTTGCACTCTTGGCCGGGCTGTTTAAGTATAGGGCAATTTTTCGTTAGTTTTGTTGATTACTGTGTTTACTTACGTTTTCATTTTAGGTTGAAGCAGGTCCTTTTCTTTATTTTGGTACGTTTGAGACTGGAGTTATGTCCAGCAATTCTCCTGGACAGGGGAGTTCTCCTTGGTGAACCTCTCTTCAAAATGAACTACCTCTTGACCTCTTTCTCCGCAGTGGCATGAGCAGCATTTCCGTCGCTCCCGTTCCCTTGCATGGGGACTATACCAGGTTGCACAACCTTAATGCTATCCATGAACAACTACATGCGGTGGCTCTCAAACTACCCGAGTATCACCGACGTGCAGCAGTTCGGTCGAGGTGGGACAGTCTACGGATACCCAGACCAGGCGTGCGGAACGAACCTGCTCAAGTGTACCTCATTTGCAACCATACCGGTGAGTGCGTATATACCACCACATCTTGCATGCATAAAGGGCATCGTACGTGGCGTCGAATCGCAACTAAGTCCATAGGAGACCTTGCAGATGCTCTGTATGGGAGGTGTGGTAGCTGTTTACCGCTGCAAAGGCGTTTTGGAATATGGGTCCCAACTGATTCAGTGATTGAAAATTTTGCCGGTACTTCTTGTTCATAAGAAATTCAAGTGTGGTCTTAGGTGTTGAGGGTCAATCCGCTGGCGTCATGTCGCCTACAATGCCGGAATTGTGGCGATATGGCCACACTGCTGGCGGTTGTAAATCTGGTTTACAATGCGGCACATGTGGTGAGGGTAACTCTAATGGTGATTGTGTGCCCTAAGATAACAAGTGTTGCCTTTTTGGTGGATCACATCACGCTGACCATTCAAGCTGTCCAGCTCGAGTGCAAGAAACGCAGGGGCTAGTAATAATTGACAAAAAAGGTGTTCTAGGAGAGACGCTATTGCCACTGTTAGGGAGAGGGCTCACAGGTACGCTGACGTTACAGCACGTCAACAGTCTTTCACAGACGCGACTATTTAGCAGGCAATTGATGCTGCAGTTGAAAAAGCACAGGCAAATGCAATGGAGGGATTAATAGTCTGTATCTCTGAATGTATATCTCACGTGGTCTGTGCCCAAATTTCTAGTCTTCTGCATATAGCAGCAGTACTGACTCCTGAAAATTCAATTGATCTTTTTTAGACCTAACTAATCGAAATTAATCTGAATATATTTAATTGCAAATATCCTGAATTATTTTCTAAATATTTTCTACATCTACATATATACATATTGTTACAGAAGGATAAAAGAAGAGAAAAAAAGCTGGCAGATGCCACGCCCTGTGGGAATCGATGTTATGCGAAGCAGTGTGCTGGGAACCTACTATGTTAACGAAAAGACCATGAGAACACCGTGACGTAGGCGGCTGTTTCATGACCTACATGACACGCATGTCATGGCATTCATGTCATGAGTCGTGAGGAGTCCCTTTAGCTACGCTTGAGACCTTAAGGCGAAAGCCTTAGTCATGATCATGACTATGACTTCGACCATCAAACTTTGACATGTCATGACCTATCGTTTATGTTCATCATACACGTTTGTCATACTACGCCAATTTTGGTACATACTAAGTTAATGAAATGACCATGAGTGCACCAAGACGTAGGCGGAGAGATAGATAGATACTGTCAGAGTGGCAAATGTTCGCCAAGAAAAACTGGGGTAGCTTGCACTAGTGGCGCAAGGCTAAAGACACAGCGGGGCTGATCGGTTCCTAGCTGGTCCTGGCTATTAGCCCCGAGAACGACCTACAGGGGCGCTGCGAGCGCCGCTCGCGTATGTTGTACCGCAGCGATGGCCTAGCGGTAGAGCATCCGTCTCGTATGCGGGAGGTACCGAGTTCAAATCCCGGTGCCGCTGGGAACCCACCGGTTTTTCTCATGGGTAGAGATTGTCCCCTGGCCTGGTGCTCGGCTGTCGTGGGGGTCCTCATCTCGAAAGAGGGCCCAATAGAGATTTCAGCTGTTGTCTCTGGGCGCCTCTTGTCCAACCACAGACGGCCTTGTAGACGAGCATCCGCCGCGGCTGTGGGAGGCAAGTGCTGCCGCCGGGTACCTACCGGTAAAATAGGTACAAGCGCGCTCCCGGCCTGGTGCTCGGCCATTATGGGACCTGAACGCTTGGAAAGGGGTGTTTGACCTCAACCCGAAGGTGCCCCCACCTCAATAGGTGCTTGGGGCGCCACATGGGAAATGACCGTCATGGGAGCGGCCCAGACACCACTTGATTTCCGTGCTCACGTTGGTTTCGACGGGAATTCACGGCGCAGGCTCCTTTCCCAAGCGTATCACCCCTGAAGGTAGCAGAACGCCAGGCCGGGGTACGCTTGTACCCTTTTGAACCAGTGGGTGCCCGGCGGCGGTGAGAATCGAACCCACAGCCTCCCGCAGACGACAGACGCGCGACTCGCGCCTGTCGTCTGCTGCCGTTCGGGCGCTTTCTGCAGTGTTACCGTTTGTTCGCTGTCGTTCCCTGTGCTTGTATACTTATGACGGTCATCTCAAATACATTTTACGACGTGTTCATTCGCGCAAACTTATTCAAAGAGCTTATTTCCTAGACGACAATTTATTTCTCAAGGGCAACGCTGCACTGCCAGCCGAAGGAGCTCAGACAAGCCCATTGTGTGTTTTTCATGTGCGGATCTAGACTTTCCAGTCCAAGGGACTATTTAAAAAAAGAAAAAATGTGGTTGATCCCTCTTATATAGGAATCGGTATAGAACACGAAAGTGAAACGTGTCTTCACAGAAGTAGTGTAATGTTTATTGCACATTGATATATAATGTCTATTGGTGTTTTGTGGCTAAAGCGCCCTTAGGCGTTGATGCACCCACGCTGACGCCTGGTGGCACGTCTCCTCCATCACGACTACCAACGTCGATGACCATGAGCAACCGTCGTGCATATGGAAGCTGCACTACGCTGCACACGCTAGCACAACGCGAAAGACGAAGCACGTAACTGACACACTAATACAACGCGCAAGACAAAGCACGTAACTGAATCGTCACCGAGTCAAATCAGCGCGTACAGCGCGTCGTAATTGCAGCCTCCGCGATCAACTTCAGAAACATTTTCAGAGCTAATTGCGGAGGCCACGCTCCGCTGTGCTGAGTACGGTGAACGCCACCTAGGTGGCGTTGGTAGTGCTTCTTGATGCCAGCGTCCCTTCGAATGCTGGCATCGAGGCGTCGTAGTGCTGAGACCACCGAAGCGTTCACTGTCGGTGCGCGTTAGTGTCATAATGCAGTACTTCTCTTTTCTGCTCGTAGGCGGCGGCACCGCCCCGAGCAAGAGCGCGGGTACACGGAGGAGTGTTAGATATATAAGGCGCGTCTGTGTAGCTCTCTGCAAATGCGTTTGTGGCGCAATGGGTTAAACGCTCGGCGATCTATCGTCGCGGACCGAGAGGTCGTGGGTTCGATTTCCAGATTTTGCATGTTTGTGGAACTTTTTCTTCTGGTTTCTTTCTTTGTATTATGTTCGTGTACATTGTAAGCTGACGTATTTCCGTGACGGAAATACGTCAGTGAAGTCCTGGTGGACACCGGCATAAAACACTTTCGTGTTAAAAACATAAATAGCACGTGACTCATTAAATCACAAACGCATAAATAAAACACATTAGAATCCAGTTAGGATACCATACCTGCAGTGGTGCAACGAGCATGTCACTATGTCCGCTACATATGACTGCTACATTTACCTTGATTTTAACCCATTAAAACGTATTTGCTTATGACGAGTGGCTCATGGTAAAGTATCTAATTTTTCATTTCTTCACAGAATCGCTCGGCAGTAACGCGAGGACCTGACAGTGCAGTTTAGATTCAACCAGCACCACTTGTTCCTTTAACTGCTTCTCAAAATTAGGTCGTTCCTCACCGGTTAACTTCAAGTGGCGGTAATTTGAAGTAAAGGTAATTGAGGCTTACATCTATTTGCAGAATACGCAAATGAAAGTACCAATATTTATTAACTGTGCCGTGCTACACGTTCAACTCACTTGTGCAATTTACTGCTGCTTGTTTCTTGAGGAACACACTTCACGAATCTGTTTGGCCAACTGACGCAGGCTCTTCAGCCCAGATTTTTTTATTGCGATAGCAATTATATGGACACTCAAAAGCAGATTTCTGCCGTCGGCGTCGCCGTTGCCGTCGCCGTGAGGTTCCGTATGACGTCATTTGGAGATGAAATCGTCGCCGCGCGCCGAACGCTGTATGTGCGAGTGAAAGGGCGCGAGGGGCGCGTCTTTCACGGGGAGTGAACGCACGGCGGAGAACAAACGCGCGTTCTGCGCCGTGCTCGCTTAAGGGCTGCAGAAGTAGGCGTCTCTTTTCTCCTTTACAATCACCATATATGTAGAGCAAACGCGCCTTCTTCAGACGCGCGAGAGGCCGTGGGGGAGGGAAGGGAGGCGACGTTTAGCTGCGGCACCAAGTGCCTATTTATATCAGAGGCTCCGGCAACAGTCACCAACGCAGCACGCATTTTGAGCTAACGCGGGCAAAACGCCGATGGCGTCGACAACAGTTCTGCGTGTTGCCGATGCTGCTGCATGTCCAAGTTTATACATCTGATAAAGCTAATATCATTACTCCGTATAGCTCTCTACAAGTTTGCTATCGCAATTGATGCTTCACCTTTCAGGTGAAACTGCGACAACTTTTTTTCAGGCGCTGCCTTGGAAAAAGCCGAGGAAGCGTCTTCAAGATAGTGGGTGGTTTTAGCGAGGGTGTTCGGCTTCTTCATTACCGGCTACTCACATGGGAAGGCAGCCAGTGAAAGGAGATGTTACACAATCAAACACTTACACTCAGAAACCCCATGCCTCTGAATTTTGGGTATTGCACCTGCGGCCAGCTGTTGAGCTTCACCACAATGTGCCCTCAATTAAGTTTTGAATCCGTATGTGCATTGCTGTATATGGCGTGCGTGCAAAGATTATGTGCAAATCGCGCATTATTTACTTGTGTGTGTAAAGCACTTTATTCTCGACCAGCATTTTCCTATTCTGACGTCTTTATTTTTCTTGCCTCCCAAGAGCGGTCGCCGACCCGGACCAGAGGAGAGAAGGCCTGCCTGCTTTTCCGTGACGTCAGCACACAGATTGCATTGGAGCTGTCGACCAAGCAGGCAAGTTTCTGGTAACGGTGGTTTGCTGCGAAGTGATTATTATTTTAATGCGACAGCAATCATATGAACACTCCAGGTGCATTTCTTCCGTCGCCGTAAGATTCCGTATAAAGTCCACGAGCAATAAAATCGTCGCCTCGCGCCGTATGCTCTATATGCGAGTGATAACCTGCGAGGGTGAGCCGGCGATCGCCGCTCAGTCTCCCCCGCGCAAGCGAACGAAGCGGGAAGTGCCCGTCTTCCAGTCGAGTGCAACGCTCTG